>NC_057798.1:775964874-776014427 GCF_018294505.1 Triticum aestivum | reverse complement strand
AAACTGCTCCTGCAGTGCCACGAGGGCTGTAACCTCAAACGGGGCGTTGACCATCTCAGTAGCGGCCGTGAGCGTATCTGGGGTCAGCTCAGTGGCTGCCTCCATCTTCTTGGAGCTCTCTGTCTCATGAGGATCAGCCTCCCGCGGCTGCTCCAATATTGGCAGATCTTTGCCTGGTTCTCCTTGGTCCATCATGAAACTGACGAATACTAGGAGACCACTGAAAGGAAAACACAATCGCAATGACAATGAAACAAAAAAGAGAGTGAGGATCGGTTACCGCTTTGCAGAAGTTCTTTTTTTTCTCTGAACGAAAATATACCAACATCACGGATCTGCTTACCTTCCCTTCGTTGGGAGAGAAGAACAGTGGCAGATGCGAGTGTTGCCTTTCTTGAAGATGGTGAGGGAGAAGGGGATTCAACAAAGAGTGAAATGATGGTTGCTTCATCTGTCAAACTTAGACTGCGGGGAGGTGGGGTTTTGTGATACGACGGCTCGTTACTGCCGTGCTATGACTGGGGTGACTCTCCGCCTGCATACTGCCTTCTAATATGGTGGATGGCATTTGGGCCCGCGCGCTGCATGGCCCACATGTTGGTGAACAAAAGTATAATGAATTCAGTAGAGGGAGACGTTTCAATGACCTAGGAGGAGCCAGAAGCGGTAGTGTCTCCACTATACTAGTAGTAATTATTTTTCTGGGTAATTGTAGAGTGTCTCCACTGTACTAGTAGTAATTCTTTCCCTGGGCCCAAGACAAAACAGCCCATCCACACTAGTAAATAGTAAAATCAATTCAAAAGCCCTATATTTACTGAATGAGAGGCGCTACCCACACCCAGCACACCGCCCCCCAAAAAAACCTGGGTGCTCTCCTTCCTCCTCGCTCCCATCCACCTCACGTCAGCTCGCTCCACTCGTACCCTCAAATTCCTCACCTCACTCCTACAGAAAACCACAGTTACCCTTCTTTCTCACTACTACAGAAAAACCCCAGCTCCCCTTCTTCTTCACTCGCACTACAACTAGGCTCGTCATTCGTTACTCTGCTCAAATCCGTGAGCGCGACACGACACCCTCGAGGAAAATGGAGTCGGCTGACCCCAGCGCCAAGAAGATGAGGCTTCTGCCAGCGGCGACGCCTGTTGTAGATCCCTCACCCGGCAGCGCAGGGAGAAGCGGCGACCCCGCCCCCACCGGATCCCAGGAACACGTAGAATCTCAGGTGGATCGCATCAGCGATCTACCGGGCGCCGTTCTTGGGAAGATCATCTCGCTTCTCCCCACCGAGGATTGCTGCCGCACCCAAGTCCTCTCAATTCGGTGGCGCCCTCTATGGCACGCCGTGCCCCTTAATCTCGTCTGTCGTCAGCTATCTCTCTTCAATGATTTTGAAATCCCCAGAGCCATCATCTCCTCCCACCAGGGCTCCGTTCAAAGCCTATGCATCCTGTCATGCTACCTGAGCAAGCATACCATGCCCTACATGGTGGACGCCTGGCTGAAATCCCCTGAATTCACAGAATTACAGCTGCTTGAGTTCTACTATTCCCCTGGAAATCACATACCACATACCGAACGCCATGAACTTGTGCCCTCAGCACCGATGTCCATCTCGTGGTTTTCCTCCTCTCTCCACACCGCCACCTTTGTGCTGTGCTACCTACTAGACAATCTGGTACTAAACCCTCGACTCCCATTTATCAAGAAACTTTCACTTGTGCGGGTTCGTGTATCGCAGGTCTCATTGCACAACATCATCCACTCCAGTTGCCTTGCCCTGGAGTGCATGGTACCTGTTTTCACAGTTAGAATCGGTTGTCTCCAAATAAAGTCGCCTAACCTTGTAAGAATTGGAATTTCTTTTGACGAAAGGCAGCTCATCATCCAAGATGCCCCTTCACTTCAAAGGTTGATCCTTGATTCTAGTTATTCACCGTTGCAAATAACCGTCCTCTCTACACCTAAGCTGGAGACCTTGGGTGTAATACATGATCTCTGTGCTCATTTCAATATGGTGTTTGGCTCCATAGTTCTTCAGGTACTTTATATTATCATCTACACTTGTAACCATAAGCTGCATTTTAAATTTCCGCGCATAAGTTATATATCATCTTGGAGTACACATTTTGTACTAATACTATGTTCTATGCTCAATGAAGAGTTTCTCCATGGATGGCCTATAAATGGTGCTGGATTCTGTCAAGATCTTATATATCCAAATGAATAGTTTTGATCTGAACAAGATTATTGGCTTGCTGCAATGCTTTCCATGTCTGGAGAAGTTGTATATAAAGGTGATAATTTCACGCCCATTGGAAGCCCGCATATAGTGTACTAGAATTAACCGTTCAGCTGTTGCTCTTTTGACACTCTTTTTTTAGACCTTAACTGTTTTCAATCTTCATGTCTATTTAGCAACAGGATGGGGTAAGAAAGTTATAACCAATCGGTGGATTTGTAAGCATCGGAATTTTCTCACTTCTCATGAGATTCGACTGAAGACAATAACGCTAGAACGATATGTAGCCAACCGTGCAAACACTAGATTTGTCACATTCTTCCTGCTGAATGCGAGGTTACTATTGTCCATCAGGCTTAAGTTTATCAGCAGCATGGTTTTGATGGATGGGTATGTCAAAGAGCAAAAGGAGTTTCAGGTGGGCAAAAGAGCTTCTGAAGTATCGGGCTTCTGTTTACAACATATTGTGGTCATAAACCAGTAAATTTTACGACCCAGGATGTTCATTCTATGGACCTGACCGATCCATTTGACTATGACTGCCAAAAACAATGCTGGAGTTAGATGTTGTTGCCCTTTTCACCTGGTTTTTTTGTAAACCTGATGAAGAATTAACCCTCGTGCTTTTGTACAGTTTGTAAGCTGGAGTTAGATGTTCCTTCCCTTTTCAACTCGGCTGTGACTATCATATTTTCTTTGAAACAAGGCAAATGGCTTGCCATTCGTTTAATTTAGAGTGAAATATTGTAACAAATCCCAACCAAGGGAAATAATATCACTCTCGCCGGCTGCTTGAGCTCACTGTGCATTACAGAAGCCAAGTGATTAGCCCGCACCAGCACCCACAAACTTATTTCGAACTAGCACATCAAATGGGCTATAAATTTTCATAGGAAAGGCTGCATGACCGGGACATATTTGGATTCTGACATTTGGGACCCGCGAGGAAATAGCCTATCCAAGGTGGTGTCGACTTACTAGCCAGTCAATAAATGATTCTGCCTACTAGCCGTTGGATTGGCATCCAACATCTGTCGTGTATCTTCTATCTCTTGTCTTCTTCTTCCTCCAGCCGCCCAAACCAAACTACCCCGTCAGCTTCGCCTGCTCCCGCATCCCATGGCTGGCTGCGCCTCCGCCACCCTACCGCACGTACCCTCCAATGTTGGCCAGTCCCTCCCTCTATTCCCCCACACGTCCTGTTATTCTTCGGAGACGTCAGCCCCAACACGCACCCACACCCGAACCAGTCAACCCTCATACTCCCCTCCGTCTGCGACTGGACCGGCGCATCTTCCACGGCTCCTGTTCATTCTGTCCGAGGCCTTGCCGTCGTCCTCTGCCTTGCGGCCTTAATTCACTCGTTGTGCGCGGTGCGCCGCCCTCTTGCATTGTCAACATCGTCAACAACCGAGAGGAACAAGGAGATGACTGTACGTGGAGAGGATGACAGTAGGGACCCACCAGCGTCATGGCAGTACGCAAGCAAGTGCCTCTATATTACAAGCCTAAAAATATGGTTCCTCCTAATGGTTGTACATCTAGGGCTAACGCCATTGTCAACGTAGTCAATAAACGAGAGAATTACACTACAAGCGGCTGACACCAGGGACCCAGCAGGTCACGCAGTTTTTTGAGGAACAAGCACTTGTTATTTATACTAGTTTTAGCGACGGATCAGGGTAACAACGGGGCTGTGCAGGGGCTGTGGCCCGTCTAGCTAGGGTTTTATTTATGTTTACCACATCATGAGCCAAGTTGTGTTTTTTTCTTGCTGAAAATGGCTAGCCCAGTTCTATTTTTTAAAAAGAAATACCCAAATAGGGCCTACTTGCTTTACCGGCCCTGCTGGGCTGCAAATCTTTCAAGACGAGGAGAGTTTCATTCGGTTTGCCTAGAAATGGGCTGTACATTTTTAAAACACATCAAACCGGGAATTAGTTTCAAATTTTTTTCATTACAAGATTTTAAATTCCATTGATTTTTATGCATGGACAATTATTTGGATTTTATATTTATATAAATTAACTTTCAAAATAGTTTGAATGTGAATCGATATTTCTGGATTAAAAACAGTTGACCGCATCGAAATATGCAAAATTTCGTATACTTTTTAACCGTGGCCACAATATGGGGTGTAATGCTAACAAAAAGAAGATGGGCTCCAAAAAAATTCTTAAGAATTAGCAAAGGGCTGTACATTATTAGAAATAATGGTAGATGGGCTGTATGCTGTTTTCCACAGATTTGAGGCTGACTTGTGTGCCTACTACAGATTGACGCGTATGCTTTCATAAAAAAGGTTGACTCACACGCAATGCCCTGTCAACTTAGTCAACACACAAGAGTAGTGACTGTTGGATGTCCATCCAACAGCTGTCGTGCTTCTTCAATCTTTGCTCTTCATGCTCTAGCCGCTCAAATAAGCGCCGGCGGGACTGCCTGCTCCCTCCTCCCGCGTCCGGCTATGCTGCCGCGCAGGCATCATGGCCCCATCGTGCTTCCATCGCTGGCCTAGCCATCCCTCTACTCATCCACACCTGCTATTATTCTCTGGGGACTGCAGACGAACCAGTAAACCCTCGTACTCCTCCACGTGGTAAACAACTGCCAAGTATTCCCTGGCTCCGTGTCGTTCCCTTCCTAGGCCTCACCGTCGTCCACCGCCCTGGTGCTCTCGGCACGGCCTGGTCAACATGGCCAGTGAATGACATCCATCGGAAGTTGACTGTATGTGGAGAGGCTGACAGCTGGGTCCACGGCCGCACACAAGGAAATGCCTCCTTATTACGCGCAAAATAATGATTCCTCCACCTGACAGCTAGGACCCCCCCACAGGAAGGGCCTCTGTATTTTGCGAAAAAAAAAACGTTCCCCCCGCTGACAGGTCGGACCCACCAGCTATATCTTCGCACGCAAGGAAGTGCCTCCTTATTACGCCCAAAAAAATGAATACCCCCCTGCTAGCTGGGACCCACCATATTGTTGGGCTGACTTGTGGGCCTACTAAGTCGACGGGGACGGAGGGCTTTGTCAACTTAGTCAACACTCCAGTGACCGTATGATGTCCATCCAACAGCCATAGTGCTTCTTCAAACTCTGGTCTTCTTGCTCCAGCCGCCCAAAGCAGAACCGGTCGTGCCGCCTACTCCTGCCTCCCGTGGCCGGCTGTGCTACCACGGAGGTCTCAACGCCCCCATACTACTCCCACCACTAGAGAGGCCACCCTCCACTCACCCACGCCCCCTGTTATTCTGCGGCGACGACAGCCACACACCGTAGCCAAACCAGTGAACCCTCGTACTCCTCTATGCATGGGCATCCACTACCGTGTCTTCCCCGACTCTGCGTCGTCCCCTTCCCAGCCTCACCGTCGTCTACTGATACATCTCCAACGTATCTACTTTTCCAAACACTTTTGCCCTTGTTTTGGACTCTAATTTGTATGATTTGAATGAAACTAACCCGGATTGACGCTGTTTTCAGCAGAACTGCCATGATGTTGTTTTATGTGTAGAAAAGAGAAGTTCTTGGAATGTCCTGAAAATCCACGGAGGCACTTTTTGGAATTAATAAGAATTTCTAGGCGAAAGAAATACACCAGGGGGCCTAGGGCCTGTCCATGAGACAGGGGGGCGCCCCCCTGTAGGGCGTGCCCCCCTATCTCGTGGGCCCCCTGGACCTCCACCGACCTCAACTCCAACTCCATATATTCCGTCTCGCGGAGAAAAAAATCAGAGAGAAAGTTTCATCGCGTTTTACGACACAGAGCCACCGCCAAGCCCTAATCTCTCCCGGGACGGCTGATCTGGAGTCCGTTCGTTGCTCCGGAGAGGGGGATTCGTCGCCGTCGTCATCATCAACCATCATCCATCACCAATTTCATGATGCTCACCGCCGTGCGTGAGTAATACCATCGTAGGCTTGCTGGATGGTGATGGGTTGGATGAGATTTATCATGTAATCAAGTTAGTTTTGTTAGGGTTTGATCCCTAGTATCCACTATGTTCTGAGATTGATGTTGCTATGACTTTGCAATGCTTAATGCTTGTCACTAGGGCCCGAGTGCCATGATTTCAGATCTGAACCTATTATGTTTTCATGAATATATGTGTGTTCTTGATCCTATCTTGCAAGTCTATAGTTACCTATTATGTGTTATGATCCGACAACCCCGAAGTGACAATAATCGGGATACTTCTCGGTGATGACCGTAGTTTGAGGAGTTCATGTATTCACTATGTGCTAATGCTTTGTTCCGGTTCTCTATTAAAAGGAGGCCTTAATATCCCTTAGTTTCCGCTAGGACCCTGCTGCCACGGGAGGGTAGGAGAAAAGATGTCATGCATGTTCTTTTCCATAAGCACGTATGACTATTTACGGAATACATGCCTACATTACATTGATGAACTGGAGCTAGTTCTGTGTCACCCAATGATATACCTATTGCATGAGGAATCACATCCGGCATAATTATCCATCACTGATCCATTGCCTACGAGCTTTTCATATATTGTTCTCCGCTTATTTCCTTTTCCATTGCTACTGTTACAACTGCTACAAAAACCCAAAAACATTTATCTTTACTTTTGCTACTGTTACCATTACTACTTTGCTACTAAATACTTTGCTGTAGATACTAAGTTATCTAGGTGTGGTTGAATTGACAGCTCAACTGCTAATACTCAAGAATATTCTTTTGCTCCCCTTGTGTCAAATCAATAAATTTGGGTTGTACTTCGCCCTCGAAAGCTGTTGCGATCCCCTACACTTGTGGGTTATCATCCACCGCCGTGGTGCTCTCGGTGCGGTGTGGTCAATGTGGTCAACGACCGACTTCCATCGAAAGAGTACTGTACATGGAGAGGCTGACAGCTGGATCCACGGCAGCCGCAAGGAAGTGCCTCCTTATTACGCAGAAAATAATTATTCCTCCACCTGACAGCAGGTACCCACCGGACGGGCCACCATATTTCGCGAAAAAACAATCCCCCCGCTGTCAGCTCGGACCCACCAGAAGTGCCTCCTTAATACGCACAAAAAAATGAATACCCCCCTGCTAGCTGGGACCCACCTTGGTGGGAGGCTAACTCGTTGGCCTACTAAGTTGACGGGGATGGAGGGCTTTATCAACTTAGTCAATATGAACGATTCTAGCCTGTTGAAGATGTTAAGAATTTACCTCCTATTGAAGAAATACATGGTCTTAATATACCGCCTGTTGAAGAACCATATTGTCTTGATAACCCGACACAGGTAGTAAAGGTAAATTCTCTCTATAGATATGATAAAGTTGAAATCCCCTCTACTAAATTTCATAGCCCATGCTTAGATGAATTTGATGACTTTATGGATAGACAAGAAAGTTTTAATGCTTATGTTGGTAGAGAGTTAAAGAATAATGCTTTCGAGATAGGATGTGTAAGTGATAATCTGGCTAGAGTTAAAGATGAACTTCACCTCGTTAGCAAATATGCTTCTATGGTTTCTACTCAAGATGAGCAAGTACTTAAAGCTCAAAATGATTTGCTTGAGGAATTAAATAGTAAAAATGACTTTGCTGTTAGAGTGGCTACTAGAACTGGTAGAATGACTCAGGAACCTTTGTATCCTGAAGGCCACCCTAAGAGAATCGAGCAAGATTCTTAGAGAAATAATTTAGAGGCACCTAGTTCTTCTAAAAAGAAGAAGAAGGAAAATGATAGAACTTTGCATGCTTCTAGTGAACCTACTGTAGACACACCTGAGAATCCCAATGATATTTCTATTTCTGATGCTGAAACTCAATCAGGTGATGAACATGAACCTAGTGATAATGTTAATGATAATGTTCATCTTGATGCTCAACCTAGCAAAAACAATGATGTAGAGATTGAACCTGTTGTTGATCTTGATAACCCACAATCAAAGAATCAACGTTATGATAAGAGAGATTTTGTTGCTAGGAAGCACGGTAAAGAAAGAGAACCATGGGTTCAGAAACCCATGCCCTTTCCTCCTAAACCATCCAAGTCAAAGGATGATGAGGATTTTGAGCGATTTGCTGAAATGATTAGACCTATTTTCTTACGTATGCGCTTAACTGATATGCTGAAAGTAAATCCTTATGATAAGTATATGAAGGATATCATTACAAATAAAAGAAAGATACCGGAAGCTGAAATTTCCACCATGCTTGCTAATTACACTTTTAAGGGTGGAATACCAAAGAAACTTGGAGATCCGGGGGTACCAACTATACCATGCTCCATTAAAAGAAATTACGTTAGAACTGCTTTATGTGAACTTGGAGCCGGTGTTAGTGTTATGCCCCTCTCTTTATATCGTAGACTTTAATTGAATAAGTTGGCACCTACTTAAATATCTTTGCAAATGGCTGATAAATCAACTGCTATACCTGTCGGTATTTGTGAGGATGTGCCTGTTGTGGTTGCAAATGTCACTATCTTAACAGACTTTATTATTCTTGATATTCTCGAGGATGATAGTATGTCTATTATCCTTGGTAGACCTTTTCTTAATATTGCAGGGGCTTTTATTGATTGCAACAAAGGCAATGCCACTTTTCATGTTAATCTTAATGAGCATACGTACACTTTCCGAGGAAACAATCTCAAGTCCATAGCATCAATTCTATTGAAAAAGTTCCAACTATTATTTTTGGAGGTTTTGAATTTCCTCTCCCTACTATCAAGAAAAAGTATGATATTCTTATTGTTGGGGATTTTCATATCCCTGTTGAGGTAACTTAGTGTTATTCGAAATTTCTCCGGTTCCGTGTTATTCGGAATGAGTTTGTTAACAAGACTTGATCAACCTTGTTAGTGGATTCATTTTGATGATCATGATATGGATGAAACTAGAAGGCACAACCTTCTGTACCCTCTTTCTACTTTCTGTTATTTAGAACATATAAAGCAAAAATAGTATTATGTGTCTCTTTTCTGAATTATACGTGCAATAAAAAATAGTCCAAAAATAAAAGTGCGCCAAATGCCCTGCAAATTTAGTATGATTTTTTCTAGAATATTTGAGGATTTTAGGCACTGAAATCATTGCAGGAGGGGCAAGCACCAGGCCACGAGAGTGTAGGGCGCGCCCCCCCTATAGGGCGTGCCCCCTACCTTGTGGGCCCCTGGTGGCCCCCTCCACTTATGCCAGCACCCACACACTTCATCTTCCACCCAAAAAAATCCCCATCCAGCTCAAGCACGAGTTCTAGCTCGTTTTGCTGCGATTTTCGATCTCCTTGCTCAAAGCTCCATTCACAAAACTGCTTTGGGAGATTGTTGCTTGGTATGTGACTCTTCCATTGGTCCAATTAGGTTTTGTTCTAGTGCTTTATTCATTGCAAATTTTGCTGCATAGGTGACCATGTTCTTGATCTTGCATGTTAAATATTTGAGGTCCCAAACAATTCCAATGCATGATGTAGGCTCTAGGCACTTGTAGGAGTAGTTGCTATCAATCTTGTTTAGTTTGATGCACTTTTATTTTGAAGTTACTAAAAATTTCAGATTTATTTCAGAAAAAGAAATATGCTTAGAAGAATGTACCAAGGTGGTTCCTCGGTGAAGAAAGGACCCATGATTGCTATACGTGAGCAAGATGTTGCATTACCGAAGGACGCGAATGTACGAGCTTGTGAGTGGCCATTCGATGATTTTACGGTCAGAGTAGGCTTTAAGGAGGAATTTGACGCGTATGTGCGTAATGCTGAGCTGGAGGACTTCTTACAAGATAAGTGTCCTCAGTACTATCAATTGACTGATTCCTTTGTGCGGAGGTTTAAATATAACCATGTGCGTAATTCTCCTAGTGTCATATTTGATATTTATGATACATCTTATACCATGGATTTAGAGGATTTCACAACTGCTTGCAAACTCCTACAGTGGGGTAATATTAATGATCCTCACAAATCTGAATTTAGAGATTTTCTTGCTAGTATTACTGTGAGAGAATCTAGGGACATAGCACAAGCTACCATAGGGAGCATTCATTTTCCTACTATACATTATTTTGCTCTCTTCATTGGTAGATGTATTAATGGTAAGGATGATGCATGTCACATGTGTGTCCCTGATCTGTGTGTCCTCAAGAGTGCTGTGTTAGGTTATAAAGGTTATAACTTGGGGGCAATAGTTGCACGTAGGTTGCAGAATAATAGTAGAATGGGAGATTTATTTGGAGGAATTTATGCAACCCGTGTAGCTATATATCTTGGCATAGCCCCACGAGAGGGAGATATGATAATACCTCCTGTTTATTTGGATAAAGAAGCTATGTTTAGTCATCATTTTCTTGAGAGGAATGAACAATTCCTCCATTATCGACTAATCTATGACAGATGCAACGTCGTCCCTGTTACTCTTCCTGCTCCATACCTTTTTGATTTTCAGGAAAAAGGAAGATATGTTGTCACCAGGGAGGAAGTAGCTGAATACGAGAGGGGAGTGGAGGCAGCTCGCCAACACGCTGCAGCTCAGGAGGCGGTTGCCGCTGCATCTCAGAACAACCCCGATTTCACTCATGGATATCAGCCAGGCGGTCCTTGGTATTAGACCAACTTAGGCAAAAGCCTAAGCTTGGGGGAGTACTTATTTCTCACCGACTTTACATTCATGTTCAGACACTAGTCGTCAGTGCTCATACTCTTTCATTGTATTATCCATGCTAGTTTAAATGTCTTTTTCTAGTTTTCTTCTTGTGTGTTTGATAGACCTTGAGAAAAACAAAAAAATTAGTTAGTTTAATTTCCATGCTTCTAGTAGAAATTAAAATGAAAATCCAGAAAGATTTCTAGTTCTTCTTTTTTCTTGTTGGGAGCTTTCCTGTGTAAATAGTTTTCTTTTCTTTTCTTTCCTTTGGGGGTCGAGAAGACCATATTGAAAATGCTTAGTGGCTCTCATATGCATGATTGTTTATTTAATTTAGATCCCATATTATCTTGTCTTCTCTTTTGAGTTGAATGCTTGCAGATTCCAGCTTAGTCCAATGCACATGCACTCTTATTATTAGGTACATCGTTCGGTCGTGCAAGTGAAAGGCAATAATGACGACATATGATGGAATTATTGGGATGAGAAAGGCTGGTATGAACTCGACCTCTCTTGTTTTTGTAAATATGATGAGTTCATTGTTTCTGAGTCAGCTATTATGAAGTAAACATATTTGTAATGACATTTAGAGATTATAGTTGCTTGTGCCATGCTTGATTAGCTATGAGTTATAATGGTTTACCTTGCGTGCCAACATGCTATTAGAATGATTATGATGTGGTATGATGGGATGCTATCCTCCTTTAAATGAATAGAGTGACTCGACTTGGCACATGTTCACACATGTAGTTGAAACAAATCAACATAGCCTTCACGATATTTTATGTCATGGTGGATTATATCCTACTCATGCTTGTATTCGGTGTGAATTAATTTTAATGCATGTTTATGACTGTTTTCGCTCTCTCAGTTGGTCGCTTCCCAGTCTTTTTCTAGCCTTCACCTGTACTAAGTGGGAACACTGCTTGTGCATCCAAACTCCTTAAACCCCAAAGTTGTTCCAGATGAGTCCGCTATACCTTCCTATATGCGGTATTTACCTGCCGTTCCAAGTAAATTTGTATGTGCCAAACTCCAAACCTTCAAATGAAATTCTGTTTCCTATGCTCGAGCAGCTCATGTTACAACTAGGGCTGCCTATATCTTCCATGCTAGGTGGGTTATTCTCACGAGGAGTGGACTCCGCTCCTCATTCACGAGAAAGGGCCGGTAACCGGGATGCCCAGTCCCATGATCCAAAAAGATCAAAGCAAATCAAAATAATTAAACAAAACTCCCCCGGGGCTGTTGTTAGTTGGAGGCACTCGTTGTTTCGAGCAAGCCATGGATAGATGCTTGTTGGTGGTTGGGGGAGTATAAACCTTTACCATTCCGTTTGGGAACTGCCTATAATGCATGTAGTATGGAAGATACAACCATCTCATAGTTGTTGCGTTGATAGTGAAAGTATGCCGCTCAAAATGTTATTCAATCTCTATTTTAAAATCGAGCTCTGGCACCTCTACAAATCCCTGCTTCCCTCTACGAAAGGCCTATCTATTTACTTTTATGTTGAGTCATCACCCTTCTTATTAAAAGCACCCACTGGAGAGCACACTGTCATTTGCATTCATTTCTATTGGTTTATATTGGGTATGACTTGACTAGATCTCTTTTACCATGAATTACAATGTTTAGTCAGTCCTTGATCTTTAAAGGTGCTCTGCATTTGTGTTTTCCGGTCTCAGAAAGGGCTAGCGAGATACCATTTTGTTATATCATGTTATACTTATTTTGAGAAAGTGTTGTCATCCGAGTTTTATTATTATGGCTCGCTAGCTGATTATGCTATTGATATGAGTAATTGTGAGACCTAAGTGTTATTGTGAGTATGGTTAGTTCATAATATTTGCTGAAACTTGAATGCTAGCTTTTCATGTTTACAACAACAAGAGCAAACAGAGTTTGTAAAAGTTTTTCTTTATCACTTTCAGTTTATCAACTGAATTGTTTGAGGACAAGCAAAGGTTTAAGCTTGGGGGACTTGATACGTCTCCAACGTATCTACTTTTCCAAACACTTCTGCCCTTGTTTTGGACTCTAATTTGCATGATTTGAATGAAACTTAACCCGGACTGACACTGTTTTTAGCAGAACTGCCATGATGTTGTTTTATGTGTAGAAAAGAGAAGTTCTCAGAATGTCCTGAAAATCCACGGAGGCACTTTTTGGAATTAATAAGAATTTCTGGGCGAAAGAAATAGACCAGGGGGCCCAGGGCCTATCCACGAGACAGCCCCCCCTGTAGGGCGCGCCCCCTATCTCGTGGCCCCCCTAGACCTCCACCGACCTCAACTCCAACTCCATATATTCCGTCTCGCGGAGAAAAAAATCAGAGAGAAAGTTTCATCGCGTTTTACGACACGGAGCCACCGCCAAGCCCTAATCTCTCTCGGGAGGGCTGATCTGGAGTCCGTTCGGGGCTCCGGAGAGGGGGATTCGTCGCCGTCGCCGTCATCAACCATCCTCCATCACCAATTTCATGATGCTCACTGCCGTGCGTGAGTAATTCCATCGTAGGCTTGCTGGAAGGTGATGTGTTGGATGAGATTTACCATGTAATCAAGTTAGTTTTGTTAGGATTTGATCCCTAGTATCAACTATGTTCTGAGATTGATGTTGCTATGACTTTTCTATGCTTAATGCTTGTCACTAGGGCCTGAGTGCCATGATTTCAGATCTGAACCTATTATGTTTTCATGAATATATGTGTGTTCTTGATCCTATCTTGCAAGTCTATAGTCACCTATTATGTGTTATGATCTGACAACCCCGAAGTGACAATAATCGGGATACTTCTCGGTGATGACCTTAGTTTGAGGAGTTCATGTATTCACTATGTGCTAATGCTTTGTTCCGGTTCTCTATTAAAAGGAGGCCTTAATATCCCTTAGTTTCCGCTAGGACCCCGCTGCCACGGGAGGGTAGGACAAAAGATGTCATGCAAGTTCTTTTTCATAAGCACGTATGACTATTTACGGAATACATGCCTACATTACATTGATGAACTGGAGCTAGTTCTGTGTCACCCTATGTAATAGCTATTGCATGAGGAATCGCATCCGGCATAATTATCCATCACTGATCCATTGCCTACGAGCTTTTCATATATTGTTCTCCGCTTATTTACTTTTCTGTTGCTACTGTTACAACTGCTACAAAAACCCAAAAACATTTATCTTTGCTTTTGCTACTGTTACCATTACTATCATACTACTTTGCTACTAAATAGTTTGCTGCAGATACTAAGTTATCCAGGTGTGGTTGAATTGACAACTCAACTGCTAATACTCAAGAATATTCTTTGGCTCCCCTTGTGTCAAATCAATAAATTTGGGTTGTACTTCACCCTCGAAAGCTGTTGCGATCCCTTACACTTGTGGGTTATCATCCACCGCCGTGGTGCTCTCGGCGTGGTGTGGTCAATGTGGTCAACGACCGACTTCCATCGAAAGAGTACTGTACATGGAGAGGCTGACAGCTGGGTCCACGGCAGCCGCAAGGAAGTGCCTCCTTATTACGCGGAAAATAATTATTCCTCCACCTGACAGCAGGTACCCACCGGACGGGCCACCATATTTCGCGAAAAAATGTTCCCCCCGCTGTTAGCTCGGACCCACCAGAAGTGCCTCCTTAATACGCACAAAAAAATGAATACCCCCCTGCTAGCTCGGACCCACCTTGGTGGGAGGCTGACTCATTGGCCTACTAAGTTGACGGGGATGGAGGGTTTTATCAACTTAGTCAATATGAACGATTCGAGCCCCAATGACCGTACGATGTCCATCCAACGGCCGTAGTGCTTCTTCAACCTCTGGTCTTCTTGCTCCAGCCACCCAAAGCAACTCCGATCGTGCCACATGCTCCTGCCTCCCGTGGTTGGCTATGACATCGCGGAGGCCTCACCGCCTCCTACTACTCCCACCACTAGCCAGGCCATCCCTCTACTCACCCACACCCCCTGTTATTCTGCGGCGATGGCAGCCTCACACCGCAGCCGAACCAGTGAACCCTCGTATCGCTCTCTGCGTGGGCATCCACTACCGCTTCTTCCCCGGCTCCGCGTCGTCCCCTTCCTAGGCCTCGCTGTCGTCCACCGCCGTGGTTCTCTCGGCGCGGCATGGTCAATGTGGTCAATGACCGACTTCCATCAGAAGAGTACTATACGTGGAGAGGCTGACAGCTGGGTCCATGGTAGCCGCAAGGAAGTGCCTCCTTATTATGCGCATAATAATTATTCCTCCACCTGACAGCGGGGACCCACCGGAAGGGCCATCGTATTTCGAGAAAAAATGTTTCCCCCCTGACTGTTGGGACCCACTAGCTACATCTTTGCATGCAAGGAAGTGCGTCCAGGCAAAAAAAACATTTCGCCCCCTGACTGCTGGGACCCACCAGCTACATCTTCGCATGCAAGGAAGTGCCTGACAGTCGGGACCCACTTGGTCGAAGCATACATAGCGTTGTCATTGTGGTCGCGAACGTGTACATACATATATACTGGTCGATGTAGAGGCGCGCATGTGTCGTAGTAGAGGCGCGCACGTAGCATGTACATGTACATACAATGGCCAGGGAGCAAGAAATAAAATACGGCCACGTACGTACATACGGACAGGGTCTCGAATGCCTACTCGCGCATACGTACGGCCAGGGCTCGTGTGCATGGCTGGGTCGGAATGGAGAAACAACATCGTCGTCGTGTTCATGGGGAGCCAACAGGCTGGGTCGAAACGGAATGCGTCGTCGTGTTCATTGGGAGAGCTTGGACGGAACATGCGATGGAAACGAGGCCTGGCGTATCGCAGAACGGAGGAAACAGCCTTTTGTTCGACCGGCCACATTTGAAACGGGATTCTGTTCATCGGGAGGGGTCTGGCGTACCGCAAAAGGGAGGAAACGGACCTCCTACGGTCAAAACGGGGGTCCTGTTGATCGGGAGGGGTGTGGCGTACCGCAAAACGAATGAACTGGACTTGTGTTGGAGCGCTACGATCGAAACGGGGGTCCTGTTCATCGGGAGGGGTGTGGCGTGCCACAAAACGGGACTCCACGAGATACTGTTCATCTCCACCGTCGACCTCCTCCAGCCTCCACCTGCGACTGTTCGTCCACGGGCTCCTGTTCATCCAGCCTCCACCGCGCGCTACTCCATGGGCTCCTGTTCAACCACCCCTCAACGGGCTACTGTTCATCCACCCCTCCACCATCTACTGTTCATCCAACCCTCCACGGGGTCGTCTTGTTCATCCAGCCCTCCACGGGGTCCTGTTCATCCAGCCCCAACCGGCTCGATCGATCGGGGTCCTGCTCATCCAAAGGCAACACCATGGGGGTCCTGTTCATCCACCCCCACCGCTCACTGTTCATCCAAACCACCCCACAATGCTCACTGTTTATCCAGAGGCAGCATCGATCAGCTTCAGTTAGCACCAGTAGCGCAGGAATCGCTCGATCGGGTTCAGTTAACAGCCGTCGATCGATCGCTCTGGTTCAGTAACGCATAGCCTGCAGTGCAACCGCTCGGGTTCAGTTAGGGCCCAATGCCTCGCTCGGGTTCAGTTAGAGCCAACGCATCGCACACACGCGCGTATGTGTACGAGAGAAACGCGCATCGCTCGGCCCCCGACCACCCACCGTAACCGGGAACTCCCCGAAATTTTCCTCGCCCTCTCTTCTACCACGGTTTTTTCCGTCATGGACGGTCCAAAGAATGTCATGCAGCTCCGTCTCCGGCCCGCCCAGGACGAAAAACCCATTATCTATCATGATTTTTTGTCATAGAAGTAGGAGCCCACCACATCTATGATGATACCGGGTTTTGTCAAAATTATCGTCATAGAAGAGTCATAAGTATGACAATATTTTTTTCGTTCGGCCCAAAATGTCACGGATGTGTCTTTTTTTGTAGTGCTTGAAGATTTCCACAACATTTGGTTCAGGTACTTTTTGGTCCTTGAGGGACTCCCAGATTTGGGGGTGTCTGGATGACCGGACTATGACCTTTGGCCGGACTCCTGGACTATGAAGATACAAGATTGAAGACTTCATCCTATGTCCGGATGGGACTTTCCTTGGCGTGGAAGGCAAGCTTGGCGATACGGATATGTAGATCTCCTCCCATTGTAACCGACTCTGTGTAACCCTAGCCCTCTCTGGTGTCTATATAAACCGGAGGGTTTTAGTCCATAGGACGAACAACAATCATACCATAGGCTAGCTTCTATGGTTTAGCCTCTCTGATCTCGTGGTAGATCCACTCTTGTACTACCCATATCATCAATATTAATCAAGCAGGAGTAGGGTTTTACCTCCATCGAGAGGGCCCGAACCTGGGTAAAGACATCGTGTCCCTTGTCTCCTGTTACCATCCGCCTAGACACACAGTTCAGGACCCCCTACCCGAGATCCGCCGGTTTTGACACCGACATTGGTGCTTTCGTTGAGAGTTCCTCTGTGTCGTCACCTTTAGGCCCGATGGCTCCTCCGATCATCAACAACGACGCGGTCCAGGGTGAGACCTTTCTCCCCCAGACAGATCTTCGTATTCGGCGACTTTGCACTGCGGGCCAATTCGCTTGGCCATCTGGAGCAGATCGAAAGCTACGCCCCTGGCCATCAGGTCAGATTTGGGAGTTTGAACTACACGGCCGACATCCGCGGGGACTTGATCTTTGACGGATTCGAGCCGCAACCGAGCGCGCCGCACAGTCATGCTGGGCATGATCTAGCTCTGCCGCTGAACAGTGCCCGGAGGCCGCCCCAGTGTCCGCTCCGACCTTTAGCTCGGAGCCGACTGTGCCAATCGAGGACGGATGGTTGGACACCGCCTCGGGGGCTGCAATCTCTATGGAGATCGAGCCGAATACCAGCCCTGTCCTTTGCGAAGCTCGTGACTCCAAGGTGCCGGACTCCTTCCGGACTCCGAACCTTCCGCACCCCTGTCGATTGAACCCAATTGCGCGCCGATCATGGAGTTCACCGCCGCGGACATCTTTCAGCACTCGCCCTTTGGCGACATCCTGAATTCACTAAAGTCTCTCTCTTTATCAGGAGAGCCCTGGCCGGACTATGGTCAGCAAGGTTGGGATGCGGACGACAAAGAAATTCGAAACCCACCCACCACCCACTTCATAGCCACTTTCGATGATTTAACCGACATGCTCGACTTTGACTCCGAAGACATCGACGGTATGGACGACGATGCAGGAGACGACCAAGAACCAGCGCCTATAGGGCACTGGAAGGCCACCTCGTCATATGACATATACATGGTGGACACCCCAAAAGAAGGGAATGGCGATGGAACAACGGAGGATGACCCCTCCAAGAAGCAGCCTAAGCACCGGCGTCAGCGGCGCTGCTCTAAATCCCGCCAAAGCAAACACGGCAATTCCGGCACCAGAGACAATAACACCACGGACAGTGCCGAAGACAACCCCCTCCAGCACGATTCAGTGCAGGAGGATGGAGAAGCCAGCCCTCATAAGAGAGCGGCAGACAGAGAGGTAGAGGACGATAATTACATGCCTCCCTCTGAAGACGAGGCAAGCCTCGCCGACGACGAATTTGTCGTGCCCGAGGATCCCGTCGAACAAGAGCGTTTCCAACGCAGGCTTATGGCCACGGCAAGTAGCCTCAAGAAAAAACAGCAACATCTTAGAGCTGATCAAGATTTGCTAGCCGACAGATGGACTGAAGTCCTTGCGGCAGAAGAGTACGAACTCGAACGCCCCTCCAAGAGCTACCCAAAGCGCAGGCTGCTACCCGAATTAGAGGAGGTAGCACCTAAACCTACATCACCAGCGTATGACGCGGCCGACCGGCCACCTCGTGGCCGCGATAGAGAGGCCTCTCGGCCATCCATTCAAGCCGCACCCCGACGCCGCTCAAAAAATACCAAGGCACGGGGAAATGCGCCAGACCTGCGAGATATATTGGAGGACAAGGCAAGGCAAACAAGATCGATCTACGGATCGCGTGGGCGCCCCACGACACGTGACGGTAACCGTCACGCAGGATATGGCAAATATGGCCAGGCCGAACACGGCAAGCAAAGCTCGTATGAGCTACGTCGTGATATAGCCCAGTACAGAGGCGCTGCACACCCACTATGCTTCACAGATGAACTAATGGATCATCAAATCCCCGAGGGTTTTAAACCCGTAAACATCGAATCATATGATTGCACAACAGATCCTGCGGTATGGATCGAGGATTATCTCCTTCATATCCACATGGCCCGCGGTGATGATCTACACGCTATCAAATACCTCCCACTCAAGCTTAAAGGACCAGCTCGACATTGGCTTAACAACTTGCCAGCAGAGTCAATTGGTTGCGGGGAGGACCTGGAATTCACATTCCTCGACAATTTCCAGGGCACCTATGTGCGACCACCATACGCCGATGACCTAAGCCACATAATTCAGCAGCCAGATGAATCGGCCAGACAATTCTGGACACGGTTCCTAACCAAGAATAATCAAATAGTCGACTGTCCGGACGCAGAGGCCCTTGCAGCCTTCAAACATAACATTCGTGACGAATGGCTTGCCCGGTACCTAGGACAGGAAAAGCCGAAATCCATGGCACCCCTCACAACACTCATGACCCGCTTTTGCATGGGAGAAGACAGCTGGCTAGCTCGTAGTAATAACATGACCAAGAGCCTTGGTAATTCGGATACCAAGGACACCAATGGCAGGTCGCGTCACAACAAGCACAAACGCTGCATTAACGACGACAATACAGAGGATACGGCAGTTAATGCCGGATTCAAAGGCTCTAAACCGGTCAGCGGAAAAAGCCATTCAAAAGAAATACTTCGGGCCCGTCCAGTTTGGACCGGATACTTGATCGCTCGTGCCAGATACACGGCACCACCGAACAACCAGCCATTCGCACCAACAGGGATTGTTGGGTGTTCAAGTAGGCATGCAAGTTAAGTGCCGAAAACAGAGACAAGGGGCTGCATAGCGATGACGAGGAGGAGCCCCGGCCGCCGAACAACAGAGGACAGAAGGGTTTTCCCCCACAAGTGTGGACGGTAAACATGATATACACAACCCACATCCCCAAAAGGGAGCGGAAGCATGCACTGAGGGACGTATATGCGTTGGAGCCAGTCGCCCCAGAGTTCAACCCATGGTCCTCCTGCCCGATCACTTTTGATCGAAGGGACCACTCCACTAGCATCCGTCACGGCGGATTCGCCAAATTGGTTCTAGACCCAATCATTGACGGATTTCACCTCACTAGAGTCCTCATGGACGGCGGCAGCAGCCTAAACCTGCTTTATCAGGATACAGTGCGAAAAATGGGCATAGATCCCTCTAGGATTAAACCAACAAAGACGACCCTTAAAGGCGTCATACCAGGTGTAGAGGCCAGCTGTACAGGCTTAGTTACACTCGAAGTGGTCTTTGGATCCCCGGATAATTTCCGAAGCGAGGAGTTAATCTTCGACATAGTCCCGTTCCGCAGTGGCTATCACGCCCTGCTCGGGCGAACCGCATTTGCAAAGTTCAATGCGGTACCGCACTACGCATACCTCAAGCTCAAGATGCCAGGCCCTCGAGGAGTCATTACGGTCAATGGAAACACCGAACGCTCTCTTCAAACAGAGGAGCACACGGCGGCCCTCGCGGCGGAAGTACAAAGTAGCCTCTCAAGGCAATTCTCCAGTCCGGCTGTTAAACGTCCGGACACCGTCAAACGTGCCCGGAGTAAGCTACAACAAGACCGTCTGGCACCTTCCGAGCAAGCATAGAAGTGCGGCCCCAACCCCAACCCTCGCGAGATTGCGAAACCAATACCACGCGTACATAATTACGCTCTGGAAATACCATGGGCATAAGGGGAGGGGCACAACCACGGCACGCCCAGAATGCGGCTCAACCGCACTAGGGGCTCCCAATTTTGTTATTTCTCCTTTCTTACTTTCAGGACTCCACTCTCAAGAAGGCCTGTTCGGCAGTACAATCGCCGAACACACGATGCAACAACCAGGGAGACAGCAAGCCACGTTGAATGTCCAGGTGGTCTCTATAACGAGCTTAGTACCTGTCTTACTTAAAGTCTCGCAGCTTGCCCCTGGAGGGGGACATGTCAAATAATTTCATCTCTTTCTTATCGCACTATTTGTATCGTTCTGCTTTCATAGCAGCCCTTTAATAAACAATACATAGCTCTTGTCTATTATTGCATTCATTTTTTATGTAAATATGTTCAGTTATGACATTATGCAACCGTACACTTTGGTACGGCCAATACACCACGGGCTCAAGTACCCCAGAATATGGTGTGACAAGTCCAAACACTCTCACGAGTGCGGCACCCCGAACTTATAGCATTATATGCATCGGCTCCGAATCATGTCTTGGGTCAATAGTTGGGTTTGCCCGGCTCCCATGTTTTGGTACCTTACGTTCCGCTATATCGGCTAAGGTAGCGCTGGGAGAACTACTGCTATTGTGCCCCAGTTGAGCTGGGTTGAGCACCTCAGTAGAGAAAGCTAAAACTGACCGTCATGATAGGGCGAGAGCCGGTCGCTGTTCAAGAGGTTTTTCGAGTCCCTAAGGACTTATGCCGCTTAGAGCGAGGAGCTGGCTTTGTCCGGCCTAGGCGTGGATAGCGCCCCGAAATCGGTCTTCCGAATATTAGGGGCTTCACCGAAATTTAAAATTATAGAATTCTATGGCTAAGTGAGAGTGATAAAGCATTATAGTCCGATTGCCTTGTCCGTTGTGCTGAGCGCCTCCCTCGAAGGACCCAAGAATGGGAACAAGAGCGCTCAGGTTTATCCCGAACACCCCAGCACTCGTGGCATGGGGGTAGAAGCCGACGACTTGCATCTCTCAGATTTAATAAACGGCCGCACATAAGGTAATATTTTAAATTCGAAAAGCGTTGCTTAGCGCATATGAACAAGTTTTCAGCGCACAGGATAAACACAAGCGAGTTTACTCAAAAATTAAATCCTTGGAACATTCGTTCGCCACAAGGTGGGCACCCTTCAGGACACCCTCATAATACATCTCGGGCCTGCGATGCTCCTTCCCCTCCGGTGGCCCTTCTGTCACCAGCTTCTCAGCATCCAGCTTGCCCCAGTGCACTTTAGCACGGGCAAGGTCCCTATGGGCGCCTTCGATGCATATGGAGCGCTTGATGACTTCAAGCCGTGGACATGCATCCACCAGCCGCCTCACCAGCCCGAAGTAGCTCCCAGGCCATAGCCAGCCTATCAGGCCCTTCATGGCCTGTTCAGCTGCCTTATGGAGCTCGACCAGCTGCTTCAGCTGGTCGCTCAAGGGTACTGGGTGTCTGACCTCATCATTCTGGGACCAGAACACCTTCTCCGTCGAGCTCCCTTCCTCGGCTCGGTAGAATGCGGCGGCATCGGGCTGCGGAGCAAATCTGTGAATGCTCGTGGAGAGCTCCAGACTCGGGTAAGTAACAAGTAATTTACTTTCACGTGCTTGCTTTGCATAAAGAATGCCTTACCCGCTGCTATCTTTTTCATCGCCTCAATTTCCTGGAGGGATTTTTGGGCTTCGGCCTTGGCAGATTTGGCTCTTTCAAGTGCCGAGGCAAGCTCGGACTCTCGAGTCTTTGAGTCAAGCTCTAAACTCTCGTGTTTTTTCACAAGAGCATTGAGCTCTTGCCGCACCTCCGCCACCCGCGCCTCTTGTTTCTCTCGCTCGGCATGCTCCACGGCCGCACTGTCTTCGGCCTTGGATAGCACTTCCTTCAGGGTCGCCACCTCGGTTGTGGCCCCTGTAAACACTCACGCTGGTCCTGTCATTATTTGCAACTAGGTATTTTTATATACTTACATAAGGTACTACTTACCTTCCTTGTCCTTGAGCTACTTCTTGGCAAGGCCGGGCTCGTTCTCGGACCGCTCGAGGCTCTGCTTCAATGCATCGACCTCTGCAGTCAGTGCGGCAGAGGTCAGCAGCACAGCCTGCATTCCCATATTGACATACTTATGTTAGACTCCTGCGTATATCTTTTTAGATCCTCAGTCCGGCTTTTCTTTCCGAACACCAAACTGAGCATCAGGGCTACTGTCTATGCGGTAATATTCTTACATATCTTAAATACGTACCTCAAAGCCTGTTAGAAGGCTAGCGCAGGCTTCTGTCAGCCCGCTCTTGGCGGACTGAACTTTCTGGATCACCGCACTCATAATAGTGTGGTCTTCCTCGTTGATGGAGGCGCCGTTAAGCACCTCCAGCAAGTTATCCGGTGCCTCCGGTTGGACGGGGGTCACCGACATCGTAGGCTTTCCCTTATTACTATGGGGCCGCCTGCCGGATTCCGGAACCACTGAGGGTTCCGGCGCGGTGTCCAGCCCAGGGTCGGACTTAGTCCCCTCTGGGGTTTCATCCCCTTTGGGCCTGGAGTCCGGGAGGTCGCCTTGCGGCGCCTCCAGGACCACCTCCTCCTGGCTTAGACCCTTTTGGGACTCTACCTCGGCATCGTCCGTAGGGCGAGGGGAGGTAGCAGTCGGGAGTGAAAGACTATTCGCATCCGATGAATCCAGGGAGCCGCTCGACGAATCGTCGAGCTGATCCTTGGGCGGACTGCATGATTATATTCAGCGTCAGAAGGTACTATGCAAATAAAGGAACGCCATGAGTTATTCTGGTATCCGGATACTTACGATTTGGCCAGGGGCTTGGCCCTGGATGGCCACTCCTCTCCGCCGTTATTGGCGTCGGAGGCGTAGTCCGGAAGAAGGGTCTTCCCCTTCTTGGACCCTCCGACCTCCCCAGTTGGGGTTGTTGGGGAACGTAGTAATTTCAAAAAAATTCCAACGTACACGCAAGATCATGGTGATGGCATAGCAACGAGAGGGGAGAGTGTTGTCCACGTACCCTCGAAGACCGTAAGCGGCAGCGTTATGACAACGCGGTTGATGTAGTCGTACGTCTTCACGATCCGACCGATCCAAGTACCGAACGTACGACACCTCCGAGTTCAGCACACGTTCAGCTCGATGACGATCCCCGGGCTCCGATCCAGCAAAGCTTCGGGGATGATTTCTGTTAGCACGACGGCGTGGTGACGATGATGATGCTCTACCGGCGCAGGGCTTCGCCTAAACTCCGCGATGATATGACCGAGGTGGAATATGGTGGAGGGGGCACCGCACACGGCTAAGGAATGATCCGTAGATCAACTTGTGTGTCCTAGGGTGCCCCCCTGCCCCCGTATATAAAGGAGCAAGGGGGGAGGCCGGCCGGCCCCTTGGGGCGCGCCAAGGAGGAGGAGTCCTCCTCCTAGTAGGAGTAGGACTCCCCCTTTCCTACTCCTACTAGGAGGGGGAAAGGGAGGGGGAGAGGGGGAAGGAAAGAGTGGGGCGCCGCCCCCCTCCTAGTCCAATTTGGACCAGAGGGAGAGGGGGCGCGCGGCCCACCCTGGCCGCCCCTCTCTCTTCCCACCAAGGCCCATGTGGCCCATTAACTCTCCCGGGGGGGTTCCGGTAACCCTCAGGCACTCCGTTTTTCTCCGAAATCACCCGGAACACTTCCGTTGTCCGAATATAGTCGTCCAATATATCAATCTTTATGTCTCAACCATTTCGAGACTCCTCGTCATGTCTGTGATCACATCCGGGACTCCGAACAAACTTCGGTACATCAAAACTTATAAACTCATAATAAAACTGTCATCGTAACGTTAAGTGTGCGGACCCTATGGGTTCGAGAACTATGTAGACATGACCTAGAACTATTCTCGGTCAATAACCAATAGCGGAACCTGGATGCCCATATTGGTTCCTACATATTCTACGAAGATCTTTATCGGTCAAACCGCATAACAACATACGTTGTTCCCTTTGTCATCGGTATGTTACTTGCCCGAGATTTGATCGTCGGTATCCAATACCTAGTTCAATATTGTTACCGGCAAGTATCTTTACTCGTTACGTAATGCATCATCCCGTAACCAACTCATTGGTCACATTGCTTGCAAGGCTTATAGTGATGTGCATTACCGAGAGGGCCCAGAGATACCTCTCCGACAATCGGAGTGACAAAACCTAATCTCGAAATACGCCAACTCAACATGTACCTTTGGAGACACCTGTAGTACTCCTTTATAATCACCCAGTTACGTTGTGACATTTGGTAGTACCCAAAGTGTTCCTCCGGTAAACGGGAGTTGCATAATCTCATAGTTACAGGAACATGTATAAGTCATGAAGAAAGCAATAGCAATATACTAAACGATCAAGTGCTAGGCTAACGGAATGGGTCATGTCAATCACATCATTCTTCTAATGATGTGATCCCATTAATCAAATGACAACACATGTCTATGGTTAGGAAACATAACCATCTTTGATTAATGAGCTAGTCAAGTAGAGGCAGACTAGTGACTATATGTTTGTCTATGTATTCACACATGTATCATGTTTCCCATTAATACAATTCTAGCATGAATAATAAACATTTATCATGATATGAGGAAATAAATAATAACTTTATTATTGCCTCTAGGGCATATTTCCTTCAGTCTCCCACTTGCACTAGAGTGAATAATCTAGATTACATAGTAATGATTCTAACACCCATGGAGTCTTGGTGCTGATCATGTTTTGCTCGTGAGAGAGGCTTAGTCAATGGGTCTGCAACATTCAGATCCGTATGTATCTTGCAAATTTCTATGTCTCCCACTTGGACTTGGTCCCGGATGGAATTGAAGCGTCTCTTGATGTGCTTGGTCCTCTTGTGAAATCTGGATTCCTTTGCCAAAGCAATTGCACCAGTATTGTCACAGAAGATCTTCATTGGTCCTTATGCACTAGGTATGACACCTAGATCGGAAATGAACTCCTTCATCCAGACTCCTTCATTTGCTGCTTCCGAAGCAGCTATGTACTCAGCTTCACATGTAGATCCCGCCACGACGCTTTGTTTAGAACTACACCAACTTACAGCTCCACCATTTAATAAAAACACGTATCCGGTTTGCGATTTAGAATCGTCCAGATCAGTGTCAAAGCTTGCATCTACGTAACCATTTACGACTAGCTCTTTGTCACCTCCATATACGAGAAACATATCCTTAGTCCTTTTCAGGTATATCAGGATGTTCTTGACCGCTGTCCAGTGATCCACTCCTGGATTACTTTGGTACCTCCCTGCCAAACTTATTGCTAAGCATACGTCAGGTCTGGTACACAGCATTGCATACATGATAGAGCCTATGGCTGAAGCATAGGGAATATCTTTCATCTTCTCTCTATCTTCTGCTGTGGTCGGGCATTGAGTTTGACTCAACTTCACACCTTGAAGCACGGGAAAGAACCCTTTCTTTGCCTGATCCATTTTGAACTTTTTCAAAATTTTATCAAGGTGTGTGCTTTGTGAAAGTCCTATTAAGCGTCTTGATCTATCTCTATAGATCTTGATGCCCAATATGTAAGCAGCTTCACCTAGATCTTTCATTGAAAAACTTTTATTCAAGTATCCCTTTATGCTATCCAAAAATTCTATATCATTTCCAATTAATAATATGTCATCTACATATAATATCAGAAATGCTACAGATCTCCCACTCACTTTCTTGTAAATAAAGGCTTCTCCAAAAGTCTGTATAAAACCATATGCTTTGATCACACTATCAAAGCGTTTATTCCAACTCCGAGATGCTTGCACCAGTCCATAAATGGATCGTTGGAGCTTGCACACTTTGTTAGCACCTTTTGGATCAACAAAACCTTCTGGCTGCATCATATACAACTCTTCTTCTAGAAATCCATTCAAGAATGCAGTTTTGACATCCATTTGCCAGATTTCATAATCATGAAATGCAGCAATAGCTAACATGATTCGGACAGACTTAAGCATCGCTATGGGTGAGAAAGTCTCAACGTAGTCAACCCCTTGAACTTGTCGAAAACCTTTCGCAACAAGTCGAGCTTTATAGACAGTTACATTACCATCAGCGTCAGTCTTCTTCTTGAAGATCCATTTATTCTCAATGGCTTGCCAATCATCGGGCAAGTCAACCAAAGTCCATACTTTGTTCTCATACATGGATCCCATCTCAAATTTCATGGCCTCTAGCCATTTTGCGGAATCTGGGCTCATCATCGCTTCCTCATAGTTCATAGGTTCATCATGGTCAAGTAACATGACTTCCAGAATAGGATTACCGTACCACTCTGGTGCGGATCTTACTCTGGTAGACCTATGAGGTTCAGTAGAAACTTGATCTGAAGTTTCATGATCAATATCATTAGCTTCCGCACTCATTGGTGTAGTTGTCACAGGAACCGGTTCTTGTGATAAACTACTTTCCAACGAGGGAGTAGATACAGTTATCTCATCAAGTTCTACTTTCCTCCCACTCACTTCTTTCGAGAGAAACTCCTTCTCTAGAAAGGATCCTATTTTAGCAATAAAAATCTTGCCCTCAGATCTGTGATAGAAGGTGTACCCAATGGTCTCTTTTGGGTATCCTATGAAGACACATTTCTCCGATTTAGGTTCGAGCTTATCTGGTTGAAGTTTCTTCACATAAGCATCGCAGCCCCAAACTTTAAGAAACGACAACTTTGGTTTCTTGCCAAACCACAGTTCATAAGGCGGCGTCTCAACGGATTTTGTTGGTGCCCTATTTAACGTGAATGCGGCCGTCTCTAAAGCATAACCCCAAAACGATAGCGGTAAATCAGTAAGAGACATCATAGATCGCACCATATCTAGTAAAGTACAATTACGACGTTCGGACACACCATTTCGTTGTGGTGTTCCGGGTGGCGTGAGTTGCGAAACTATTCTGCATTGTTTCAAATGTAAACCAAACTCGTAACTCAAATATTCTCCTCCACGATCAGATCATAGATACTTTATTTTTCTTGTTACGATGATTTTCCACTACACTCTGAAATTCTTTGAACTTTTCAAATGTTTCAGACTTGTGTTTCATCAAGTAGATATACCCATATCTGCTCAAGTCATCTGTGAAGGTGAGAAAATAACGATACCCGCCACGAGCTTCAACATTCATTGGCCCACAAACATCAGTATGTATGATTTCCAACAAATCAGTTGCTCGCTCCATAGTTCCGGAGAACGGCGTTTTAGCCATCTTGCCCATAAGGCACGGTTCGCAAGTACCAAGTGATTCATAATCAAGTGATTCCAAAAGCCCATCAAAATGGAGTTTCTTAATGCGCTTTACATCGATATGACCTAAACGGCAGTGCCATAAATAAGTTGCACTATCATTATCAACTCTCCATCTTTTGGTTTCAACACTATGAATATGTGTATCACTACTATCAAGATTCAATAAAAATAGACCACTCTTCAAGGGTGCATGACCATAAAAGATATTACTCATATAAATAGAACAACCATTATTCTCTGATTTAAATGAATAACCGTCTCGCATCAAACAAGATCCAGATATAATGTTCATGCTTAACGCTGGCACCAAATAACAATTATTTAGGTCTAAAACTAATCCCGATGGTAGATGTAGAGGTAGCGTGCCGACCGCGATCACATCGACTTTGGAACCATTTCCCACGTGCATCGTCACCTCGTCCTTAGCCAATCTTCGCTTAATCCGTAGTCCGTGTTTCAAGTTGCAAATATTACCAACAGAACCAGTATCAAATACCCAGGTACTACTGCGAACATTAGTAAGGTACACATCAATAACATGTATATCACATATACCTTTGTTCACTTTGCCATGCTTCTTATCCGCCAAATACTTGGGGCAGTTCCGCTTCCAGTGCCCAGTCTGCTTGTAGTAGAAGCACTCAATTTCAGGCTTTGGTCCAGACTTGGGTTTCTTCTCTTGAGCAGCAACTTGTTTGCTGTTCTTCTTGAAGTTCCCCTTCTTCTTCCCTTTGCCCTTTTTCTTGAAGCTGGTGGTCTTGTTAACCATCAACACTTGATGCTCCTTCTTGATTTCTTCCTCCGTGGCTTTTAGCATTGCGAAGAGCTCGGGAATAGTCTTGTCCATCCCTTGCATATTATAGTTCATTACGAAGCTCTTGTAGCTTGGTGGCAGTGATTGGAGAATTTTGTCAATGACACTATCATCAGGAAGATTAACTCCCAGTTGAATCAAGTGATTATTATACCAAGACATTTTGAGTATGTGTTCATTGACAGAACTATTCTCTTCCATCTTGCAGCTATAGAACTTATGGGAGACTTCATCTCTCTCAATCCGGACATTTGCTTGAAATATTAACTTCAACTCCTGGAACATCTCATATGCCCAATGACGTTCAAAATGTCGTTGAAGACCCGGTTCTAAGCCGTAAAGCATGGCACACTGAACTATCGAGTAGTCATCAGCTTTGCTCTACCAGACGTTCTTAACGTCGTCAGTTGCATCAGCAGCAGGCCTCGCACCCAGCGGTGCTTCCAGGACGTAATTCTTCTGTGCAGCAATGAGGATAATCCTCAGGTTACGGACCCAGTCCGTGTAATTGCTACCATCATCTTTCAACTTTGCTTTCTCAAGGAACGCATTAAAATTCAACGGAACAACAGCACGAGCCATCTATCTACAACAAACATAGACAAGCAAAATACTATCAGGTACTAAGTTCATGATAAATTTAAGTTCAATTAATCATATTACTTAAGAACTCCCACTTAGACAGACATCTCTCTAGTCATCTAAGTGATCACGTGATCCAAATCAACTAAACCATGTCCGATCATCACGTGAGATGGAGTAGTTTCAATGGTGGACATCATTATGTTGATCATATCTACTATATGATTCACGCTCGACCTTTCGGTCTTCGTGTTCCGAGGCCATATCTGTATATGCTAGGCTCGTCAAGTTCAACCCGAGTATTCCGCGTGTGCAACTATTTTGCACCCGTTGTATTTGAACGTAGAGCCTATCACACCCGATCATCACGTGGTGTCTCAGCAGGAAGAACTTTCGCAACGGTGCATACTCAAGGAGAACACTTCTTGATAATTAGTGAGAGATCATCTTAAAATGCTACCGTCAATCAAAGCAAGATAAGATGCATAAAGGATAAACGTCACATGCAATCAATATAAGTGATATGATATGGCCATCATCATCTTGTGCTTGTGATCTCCATCTTTGAAGCACCGTCGTGATCACCATCGTCACCGGCGCGACACCATGATCTCCATCGTAGCATCGTTGTCGTTACGCCATCTATTGCTTCTACGACTATTGCTACCGCTTAGTGATAAAGTAAAGCAATTACAGGGCTTTTGCATTTCATACAATAAAGCGACAACCATATGGCTCTTGCCAGTTGCCGATAACTTCGGTTACAAAACATGATCATCTCATACAATAAAATATAGCATCACTTCTTGACCATATCACATCACAACATGCCCTGCAAAAACAAGTTAGACGTCCTCTACTTTGTTGTTGCAAATTTTACGTGGCTGCTACGGGCTTAGCAAGAACCGTTCTTACCTACGCATTAAAACCACAACGATAGTTTGTCAAGCTAGTGCTGTTTTAACCTTCGCAAGGACCGGGCGTAGCCACACTCGATTCAGCTAAAGTGAGAGAGACAGACACCCGCCAGCCACCTTTAAGCACGAGTGCTTGTAACGGTGAAACCAGTCTCGCGTAAGCGTACGCGTAATGTCGGTCCGGGCCGCTTCATCTCACAATACCGCCGAACCAAAGTATGACATGCTGGTAAGCAGTATGACTTGTATCGCCCACAACTCACTTGTGTTCTACTCGTGCATATGACATCTAAGCATAAAACCAGGCTCGGATGCCACTGTTGGGGAACGTAGTAATTTCAAAAAAATTCCTACGTACACGCAAGATCATGGTGATGGCATAGCAACGAGAGGGGAGAGTGTTGTCCACGTACCCTCGTAGACCGTAAGCGGAAGCGTTATGACAACGCGGTTGATGTAGTCGTACGTCTTCACGATCCGACCGATCCAAGTACCGAACGTACGGCACCTCCGAGTTCAGCACATGTTCAGCTCGATGACGATCCCCGGGCTCCGATCCAGCAAAGCTTCGGGGATGAGTTCCGTTAGCACGATGGCATGGTGACGATGATGATGCTCTACCGGCGCAGGGCTTCGCCTAAACTCCGCGACGATATGACCGAGGTGGAATATGGTGGAGGGGGGCACCGCACACGGCTAAGGAATGATCCGTAGATCAACTTGTGTGTCCTAGGGTGCCCCCTGCCCCCGTATATAAAGGAGCAAGGGGGGAGGCCGGCCGGCCCCTTGGGGCGCGCCAAGGAGGAGTCCTCCTCCTAGTAGGAGTAGGACTCCCCCTTTCCTACTCCTACTAGGAGGGGGAAAGGAAGGGGGGGAGGGGTAAGGATAGAGGGGGGCGCCACCCCCTCCTAGTCCAATTCGGACCAGAGGGAGAGAGGGCGCGCGGCCCACCCTGGCCGCCCCTCTCTCTTCCCACCAAGGCCCATGTGGCCCATTAACTCTCCCGGGGGGGGTTCCGGTAACCCTCCGGCACCCCGGTTTTCTCCGAAATCACCCGGAACACTTCCGGTGTCCGAATATAGTCGTCCAATATATCAATCTTTATGTCTCGACCATTTCGAGACTCCTCGTCATGTCCGTGATCACATCCGGGACTCCGAACAAACTTCGGTACATCAAAACTTATAAACTCATAATAAAACTGTCATCGTAACGTTAAGCATGCGGACCCTATGGGTTCGAGAACTTTGTAGACATGACCTAGAACTATTCTCGGTCAATAACCAATAGCGGAACCTGGATGCCCATATTGGTTCCTACATATTCTACGAAGATCTTTATCGGTCAAACCGCATAACAACATACGTTGTTCCCTTTGTCATCGGTATGTTACTTGCCCGAGATTTGATCGTCGGTATCCAATACCTAGTTCAATCTCGTTACCGGCAAGTCTCTTTACTCGTTACGTAATGCATCATCCCGTAACCAACTCATTGGTCACATTGCTTGCAAGGCTTATAGTGATGTGCATTACCGAGAGGGCCCAGAGATACCTCTCCGACAATCGGAGTGACAAAACCTAATCTCGAAATACGCCAACTCAACATGTAGCTTTGGAGACACCTGTAGTACTCCTTTATAATCACCCAGTTACGTTGTGATGTTTGGTAGTAACCAAAGTGTTCCTCCGGTAAATGGGAGTTGCATAATCTCATAGTTACAGGAACATGTATAAGTCATGAAGAAAGCAATAGCAATATACTAAATGATCAAGTGCTAGGCTAACGGAATGGGTCATGTCAATCACATCATTCTCCTAATGATGTGATCCCATTAATCAAATGACAACACATGTCTATGGTTAGGAAACATAACCATCTTTGATTAATGAGCTAGTCAAGTAGAGGCATACTAGTGACTATATGTTTGTCTATGTATTCACACATGTATCATGTTTCCGGTTAATACAATTCTAGCATGAATAATAAACATTTATCATGATATGAGGAAATAAATAATAACTTTATTATTTCCTCTAGGGCATATTTCCTTCAGGGGTGGCCTTCCTTTTCTTTCCTCCCCCCGTTGGAGGGGGAGAGGCTTTTTCTTCCTCCTCCTTGTCTTCGGAGGAGGAGTGCGCTTCGGGGTCATCGGGCGATGAATCCGACACCACCAGGCACCGGGAACTCTTTCGAGTTCCCGTGGCCTTCTTCTTGGCCTTCTTCTCCGGCACCACGTGAGGTGCTCGGACCAGTAGCTTCGTTAAGCGTGCATCCGCTGGGCCTTCGGGCAAAGGGGCCGGACAATCAAACTGTCCGGACGTCTTCTTCCAGTCCTGTCAAAGGAGCGGGAGCTTAGATCCCGCATAGAGTCACACTATGAAAAACAAGTATCCTGTAAAGGGTAAAACAAGCTTACTTCGCTGGCTTGGCGCTTTGCGTAGAATCCGCGATCCTCGGTGATGGGAGGGGGAACCTCAGAGCTCTTGAATAGCACCTTCCAGGCGTCCTCGTGCGTTGTGTCGAAGAGCCTGGACAAAGTTTGGTGCCGGGTCGGGTCGAACTCCCACAAATTGATAGCCCGTCGTTGACACGGGAGGATCCGGCGGAAGAGCATGACCTGGACTATGTTGACAAGTTTAACCTTCTTGTCCACCAGGTTTTGGACGCAGGTTTGGAGTCCTGTCACCTCTTCCGAATTACCCCACAACAGGCCCGTCTCTTTCCAGGAGGTGAGCCATGTGGGGATGCCATATTGGAATTCGGGGGCCGCTGCCCATTCAGGGTCACGCGGCTCGGTGATGTAGAACCACACCGATTGCCACCCTTTGATGGTTTCCACAAAGGAGCCCTCGAGCCATGTGACGTTGGGCTTCTTGCCCACCATGGCACCTCCACACTCCGCTTGCCGGCCGCCCACAACCTTCGGCTTGACACTGAAGGTCTTCAGCCATAGGCCGATGTGGGGCTTGATGCGGAGGAAGACCTCGCACACGACGATAAACGCTGAGATGTTGAGGATGAAGTTCGGGGCCAGATCGTGGAAATCCAAGCCATAGTAAAACATGAGTGTCGGTGTCAAAACCGGCGGATCTCGGGTAGGGGGTCCCGAACTGTGCGTCTAGGAGGATGGTAACAGGAGACAAGGGCCATGATGTTTTTACCCAGGTTCGGGCCCTCTCGGTGGAGGTAAAACCCTACTCCTGCTTGATTAATATTGATGGTATGGGTATTACAAGAGTTGATCTACCACGAGATCAAAGAGGCTAAACCCTAGAAGCTAGCCTATGGTATGATTGTTATTCGTCCTACGGACTAAAAATCTCCAGTTTATATAGACACCGGAGAGGGCTAGGGTTACACAGAGTCGGTTACAATGGGAGGAGATCTTCATATCGTATCGCCAAGCTTGCCTTCCACGCCAAGGAAAGTCCTTATCCAGACACGGGACGGAGTCTTCAATCTTGTATCTTCATAGTCCGGGAGTCCGGCCAAAGGTCATAGTCCGGCCATCCGGACACCCCCTAATACAGGACTCCCTCAGTAGCCCCCGAACCAGGCTTCAATGACGACGAGTCCGGCGTGCAAATTGTCTTCGGCATTGCAAGGCTAGTTCTTCTCCAGCTCCATGTACTTGTAGAATAGTGTCCGGCTTTTGATAAATGCTGCACTCCTTGGCTTCCACGACCAATAAAGGCCATTTTCCATGTGCCGAACGAATGCGAAAAGCCAGGGTATTTTTGCATTTCCCCCTAGCAACCCAAATAAGCTATCTATAAAAAGAGATGGGGATCTAGATCCGAACCACACCATCTCCCCTTCACAAGCTTTCATCGGAGCACTTCTGACCAAAAAATCCATTCCATCATGGACAGCCGACGCGGCTCCTCCTCGCGCGCTCCCAGCTCCAAGCCTGGGGATTGGGAGAGATGCTCCATCCCGCATAGTGAACTCGTAGTGCTTCAATCCAAGGGGCTCCTTCCCCCAGCATATATGGTCCCATTTCGAGCCGGGGTCGCCACTTATAGCGGCGGAAAGCAAGCAGAGAGCATCCCCCATCCCTCTTGGGAGAGCGGGTATGCATAGTCCCTTATTTAATAAGAGGACTCGGATTACCAATTCATCCGTTTCTCCGAGGGTTGCTAGAGTTCTACGGCCTCCAGCTACACCACCTCACGCCTGCCTCCATTCTGCACATAGAGGGCTTCATGGCCCTCTGCGAACTGTTTCTGGGCGTCGAGGCCCATTTTGCACTATGGAAGAGGTTTTTCTGCCTCGTGCCCCGTTCTCAGGAGGGGTCTATTTATCAAGTGGGCGGAGCCGAACTATGGTGCATCGCTGGGACCGGATATCTATCCGGTACCCCAAAGAGGACGTCCGAGGACTGGCCCTCGGAGTGGTTCTATATAGATGACGTCCCCCTGCTGGACCCTGTACGGATCGGCCTCCCTGAGTTCAATAATGCTCCGCTGAAGAAGCGCCTGAGCTGGCGCCCGCGGAATCCTCAGAGGGAAACTGACAGGGATGTCCCTTACCTGATGAGCCTGATAAGGTTGTTGGATCATTCCAGACTGACCATGATCAAGGTCATGGCCATATGCATTACGCGAGGGGTGCAGCCGCTTCAATACAGAGGCCACCCCATGTGGGATTTCAACGGGGAGGACGACGCCACCCGGTGCGGTCGTAAGGGGCCGGATTCGGCCGCCACCTTAACGAGAATTTTATCCGCTTTGTACAAGGGAGAAGAAGTGGAATTCCTCCGTGTCAACCCGGAGGGCGGATTCTCCATGTACAATCCTCCAAGTTGGGTAAGCGAACAATTTCACTTATCTACTCGCTTTCGAAATTCCCATAATTGAATATTCAGTCTGGTGATATTAACGCAGGAGTTACGCTAGACGGTGAAGGAGATCAACAGCCCTCCCCCACAGCCCGAGGACCCAGAACGGTCCCTCGATCCGGATTCCCAAGAGGATCCGGACTTATGTGTGGAGTTAATTGATGGGGTGTTTCATCAATTGAGTAAGGACAACACCTTAGTGGCCATTACGGCCGACTATCCCGGATTACTTCCAGCCTCAAAGGTAGCCGAGACCGAAGTCCTGGTACTTTTGAAGGAGATCCATCCATGCCTTATTTTGAATGCTGTAAACCAATAGTGTTTCGTTTTGCAGGGGAAATCCTTGAGGCAGAGTGCCGGGCCCGCGGAGGGCAGCCAATAAGGGCCGCTAAAGCCAGGCGGGCAAAAAAGAAGTGCGGACCAGATCGAGACTCCGGTGCAACAGTACGGCATGCGAATTTCACGCCTAGGGTCAATGCCCTTAAGTCATTTTAACGCCCATGTTCTCCTTAGGAAGAAGAGAGCCCGCCGGACTATATCCACCGGCCAGACTTCAAGGCCGGGTCCGGAAGCAGAGGCAGACACGGGGCGCGCGTCGGGCGCTCCTCCGACAGAGGATGCAGACGGGCTATCTGCCACCAATTCGGAGGTGGAGAGTGCCATGAACCACATGCATCGCCGGTCTATTCTTCAGGACGCATGTTTTTCCCTAGAGGCATTAAATGCCTTTAATACAGGAGATGCGTACCTCCGTGCTGCTCAAAATGGTCTAGCCAGAGCCATAGAGCAGTATGTAAAAGACATACGGGTGAGTAAATCTGATAGTTATATATGTCAGTAGCCCCCGAGACTTGAAATAGTTAAGATAACTGTTTTAAGTATCATATGTTATGCAGGGTCTTACAGAGAAGAACACGCAACTGTCTCAGGAGTTGGCGGAGTGCAAGGCCCAACTCGAGGCCGCACTGGCCGTTTCAGCTATTGGCAAGGAGACCCCCTCGGGTAATGTATGCTCCCAAAAATAATTCCATTGTGAAGTGCGGCATGTGTGCAATGCTGATGATAACAATGCAGATGAGGCCGGAGTAAATCCGGACAAGCAACAACTCCTACGCCAATTAAAAGCTGGCGAGAGCATGCTGACAAGGGTGAGGCAAGAGAAGAACAAACATCAAGACGCCAATACCCAGCTGGGTGAGGAACTAAAGGATGTTCGTATCCAGCTGTCTGCTTCCGTAAAGGAAAACCGGCGACTTCGACGCGGCATTTTTAGTAAGTGCTTGAGCGAATTCTCGAAAAAAAATCGGCAGAGAAATCGATTGACAGAGCTATGTCTGTAGGTCTGCTGACAGGTCGTCCTGTGGAGGAAATGCCCGGTTCAACGGGAGACCTTCTTCCCGAGCTGTTGCAACTGCATGAACGAATTTGGCAGGCAATGCAGAGCGTCGTTCAGGCTATGTGGCCGTCCCTCTCCATCCCCCAAGACCTTGGGGAGCTTGCAAAGAAGCTGGAGGGAGTGCGGCAGCGCTTCCGGTTGTGGAAGATATCGGCCTACCGTCAAGGTGCCAGGGAGGCCTGGGCCATGGTGAAGACGCGGTACACGAAGGCTGGCCCAAACCACATGGCCGAGGTCGGCCCTATGGGTCCTGACGGAAAGGAGATCCCTGTCAGCTTAGTATATGGCCAGGTAGAGCTGGCAGCAAAGTATTCCCAACAGGACTGTAAATTAGACAGCCTGTTGGATGGTATTGAAGAAGAGTATACCGAGTCGGATTGACTCTGTAATTTAAAATGACATGAAAAATGCCTTCTAGCAGGATTGTAGATCGTTTGTCATTGCGGACCTTTTCGCTTCGACCTCCGGACCCTATAGTCCGGAGTGTGTCTGAATACCCTCTCGATTATGTAAGAATCGGGGCATGCATGTGGACAAGGCGTAGGGGTCATAATTGCTTTATCAGACAAGTGCCCAACTAGTTATGCTATATTACATGGTTAGTAAGAAACATCTTCCAGGGAGAATAGTTCCGTTAGGGGTTCCTTTCCCTGGGAGGCATGCCCTAAAGTGCATGTCCGGACTGCTAAAAAAGAGCAAAAAAGCATCTGGGGGCAGATAAATAAACAAGGAAAATCATCTTTTATTTCACCAACCGAATATTCCCTTAATAACGCTAGCTTTCGGCTTCAGCCAGTCTGAGGTACACATCCGGCTGACCCGACAGTAACAATCGCAGAGGTGCTCCCTTTACCACCTAGCCAAATGAACAGGAACATAGGGGTAAGCACAGGAGCCAGGCAACCCAGCTTGGCCAAAACTTAAGTCATATCGATGCATATAATGGTGTATAAAAGGTTCACGCGGAAGTATCACACATGTTTTGGGCATGAGGCCCGTTTAATATAAACTTCTGATAAAGAAGCCCCCAGGTATGATGAGCGCGGGTGGCGCGTCAAGTATGTGCGAACAATGCGCAAGCAAGCCCCTAAGGGCTTGGGAGAAGAAAAAAGAGGAGGGAGAAGGAGAGAAATGCCAGACAGCTTAATGTGAAAAATAAAATAAAGAGGGGACAAAGGAAGGAGATGAACATGGAGTCCGGCGCTAGGCGTAGAATCTTCGTAGCCGTGCTGCGTTCCATGGATTCGGTTCGAGTCGGTTATCCGATGCGTTTCGCAGACGGTACGCTCCGCCAGTTAGTACTTGGTCGATTATGAAGGGACCCTCCCATTTGGGCTTTAGTTTGTCCTTTCTCTTGTCCGGCAGGCGTAGAACTAGTTCGCCAACGTTGTAAGTTTTGGCCCGTACTTCTCTGCTTTGATATCTTCGAGCCTGTTGTTGATAGAATGCGGAATGATCTTTTTCCACGTCGTGCTCCTCCTCCAATGCGTCCAAGCTGTCCTGCCGATCGAGCTCGGCTTCTCTTTCTTTGTACATGCGCACTCGAGGTGAGTCATGTATTATGTCACCGGGCAGAACTGCCTCTGCGCCGTATACCATAAAAAATGGTGTGAATCCGGTAGTGCGATTGGCGTGGTCCGCAGCCCCCAGAGTACGGAGTCAAGCTCCTCTACCCAGCCCATGTTTGATTCCTTGAGGGATCGCACTAGTCTGGGATTGATGCCGCTCATAATAAGACCATTGGCTCGTTCGACTTGACCGTTAGTTTGTGGGTGATAGACTGAAGCGTAGTTGAGCTTGATGCCCATGTTTTTGCACCAGAGTTTAACTTCATCGGCCGTAAAGTTTGTGCCGTTGTCAGTTATGATGCTGTGGGGGACGCCATAACGGTGTACAACCCCGGATATGAAGTCTATCACTGGTCCGGATTCGGCCGTCTTTACAGGCTTGGCCTCTATCCATTTGGTGAATTTGTCCACCATAACTAGTAGATATTTTTTCTTGTGGGTTCCTCCTTTAAGGGGTCCAACCATGTCAAGCCCCTAGACTGTAAAAGGACAGGTAATGGGTATGGTTTGTAGGGCAGTAGGCGGCATGTGGCTTTGATTAGCGAATAATTGGCAACCGACGCATCACTGCACTAAATCCTGAGCGTCTGCCCGGGCCGTCGGCCAATAAAATCCGGTAGGGAAGGCCTTGCTTACGAGGGCCCGGGCTGCGGCGTGGTGCCCACCGAGTCCGGCATGAATTTCAGCCAGAAGGTTTCGCCCTTCCTCTTCGGAGATACACCTTTGAAGGACTCCGGTTGTGCTTTTCTTATAAAGCTCTCCCTCGTGGACATTGTAGGCTTTAGATCGCCGCACTATGCAGCGGGCCTCGTTTTGGTCCTCAGGAAGTTCATGCCTAGTTAGGTAGGCTAGGAATGGTTCTGTACACGGGGCAATGACTGCCATTATTGTGTGGCCTGACGGTGTTGTTTCGTTGGCGGAGCCACCAACTGTGTTAGAGTGTTCGGTGAGCGGTAGTGTGGTCGTGTCCGGGCTATTGTTTCCGGACTCTCCCTCCCATGATACGGATGGCTTGAACAGCCTTTCAAGGAAGATGTTGGGAGGGACGGCATCGCGCTTGGCGCCAATGCGTGCCAACACGTCTGCTGCCTGGTTGTTCTCCCTGGCTCTGTGATGAAATTCGAGCCCCTCAAACCGAGCTGACATTTTTAAGATGGCATTACGATAAGCTGCCATTTTCGGATCCTTGGCGTCAAAGTCTCCATTTATTTGGGATACCGCGAGGTTTGAATCCCCGCGGACCTCTAGGCGCTGAATGCCCATAGAGATTGCCATCTGGAGACCATGTAGAAGGGCCTCATATTCGGCTGCGTTGTTGGAATCCATGTACATTATCTGAAGTACGTATTGTACTGTATCTCTGGTTGGGGACGTCAGAACGACGCCAGCCCCCAGGCCAGCCAACATTTTGGAGCCGTCGAACTGCATGATCCAGTTGGAGTATGCGCCGTACTCTTTAGGGAGCTCGGCTTCAGTCCATTCAGCGATGAAGTCGGCCAAAACCTGCGACTTAATAGCTCGCCTTGGCTTGTAAGTTATGTCGAACGGGAGGAGCTCGATGGCCCATTTGGCAATCCGGCCTGTTGCGTCGTGGTTGTTTATAATATCATTAAGGGGTACTTCGGATGCCACTGTTATTGAACACTCTTGAAAATAGTGTCGCAGCTTCCGGGATGCCATGAACACCGCGTATGCTATCTTTTGATAATGCGGGTACCGTGACTTGCATGGAGTTAGGACAGTGGACACGTAGTAAACTGGTTTTTGGAGAGGGAACCTGTGTCCGTCCGTTTCTCGTTCGACGACGAGCACCGCGCTTACAACTTGATGGGTTGCCGCAATGTATAATAGCATTGGCTCGCGCGTGTTGGGCGTGGCCAGGACCAGATTTGTTGCCAGTACGGCTTTGATTTCTTCGAGTCCGTCCGTGGTGGCATCCGTCCACTCGAAGTGTTCGGTGCGCCATAGGAGGCGATAAAGGGGTAATGCCTTTTCTCCCAAGCGGGAGATAAAGCGGCTTAGAGCCGCCATGCATCCTGTCAATTTTTGTATTTGTTTGAGGTCTTTTGGGGTATCCAATTGTGACAGAGCTCGGATCTTGGTTGGATTTGCTTCAATTCCTCTACCGGATACGACGAAGCCCAAGAGCTTTCCGGCTGGTACGCCGAAAACGCATTTTTCCGGGTTGAGCTTAATGTCATATGTTAGGAGATCGTCGAACGTGAGCCTCAGGTCGTCTACTAGAGTATCGATGTGTTTGGTTTTGACGACCACGTCATCTACGTACGCTTCAACTGTTTTGCCGATCTGGTTGGCCACACATGTCTGAATCATGCGCTGATATGTTGCACCGGCATTTTTAAGCCTGAAGGGCATCGTGTTGAAGCAGAATGGGGCGTATGGGGTGATGAATGCCGTTGCGGCTTGGTCTGATTCGGCTATCTTGATTTGGTGGTAGCCAGAGTATGCATCGAGGAAACACAATGAGTCGTGTCCAGCAGTGGCGTCGATGATTTGATCAATTCGGGGGAGTGGAAAAGGATCCTTTGGGCAGGCCTTATTTAGGTCTTTGAAATCGACACATAGGCGCCAGGATTTGTCCTTCTTTGGTACCATCAGCAGGTTTGCTAGCCAGTCCGGATGTTTTATATCTCTGATGAATCCGGCTTCCAGCAGTTTTGCTAGCTCCTCCCCCATGGCTTGTCTCTTGGGTTCGGAGAAACACCACAGAGTCTGATTAACGGGCTTAAACCCTTTTAGGATGTTCAGGCTGTGCTCAGCCAGCCTGGGTGGGATTCCTGGCATGTCTGAAGGGTGCCAGGCGAAAATGTCCCAATTTTCTCGCAGGAATTCTCTGAGTGCAGCGTCTACAACGGGTTTTAGTTGTGCCCCAATGGAGGCCGTTTTTGTGGGGTCCATTGTATGGACTTGAAATTTGACTATTTCGTCCGCTGGTTTGAAAGAGGTGGACTTGGATCTCTTATCTAGTATCACATCGTCCCTGTCCATCGTGTAGCGCAACACAGTTAGTTCCTCGGCCGCTAGGGCTTCGGATAATGCCACCAGGGCCAGTGTGGCTGTCTTGTTTTCGGCGCGGAGCACTATGTCCGGATCGCTTGCAAGAGTGATGATTCCGTTGGGTCCGGGCATTTTGAGCTTCATGTACCCATAATGGGGTATGGCTTGAAAAATTGTAAATGCTTCTCTCCCTAGTAGAGCGTGGTATCCGCTGCTGAACGGGGCCACTTGAAATGTGACCTCCTCGGATCTGTAATTATCCGGCGTGCCGAACACCACATCCAGTGTGATTTTTCCTGAACTGCACGCTTCCTGGCTTGGTATTATTCCTCTAAAGGTTGTGTTGCTTTGCTCCATGCGACTCCAGTCTATTTCCATTTTTCGCAGGGTTTCCTCGTAGATGAGGTTAAGTCCGCTGCCGATGTCCATGAGTACCTTTGTAAGTCGGAAGCCGTCCACTATCGGACTGAGGACCAATGCGGCTGGTGCTCGGGCTTTCCAGAATTTAGGTTCGTCACTAGCATTAAAAGTGATAGCCGTGTCACTCCATGGGTTTATTGTTGCTACTTGGTAGACTTCGGTAAGGTTGGGGAGGGTTCATTTCCTTGCATTATTTGATGCGAAGGTCTTGAAGACTGTCGACACTGTACTGGCGTTTCTGGGGTGGTGTTCTTCGGATTCTGGAGTTAGAAGCTCCTCACCACTTCTGGCCACCTGCCGGAGTATCCAACATGCTCTAAGGCTGTGAGTTGGTGTGACTTCCCCTGAACTATGAATTTTACAGGGTCCATTGAGCCATCCCTCCAGTACGGTCCCATACCCTATAGAGGGTTTTTGTTTTTTGATGTTAGGCTCAGGTGCCTAGCAATAATGCGCCCTTTTGTTTCGAACTCGTGTTGTATTCAGGGCCGGATTGTCCCAGAATTTATCTTCGATTTTCCGAACACTTTCTGTCGCACAATACTTTCGTACTATGGATGTCAAATCGGCGAAGCTTGTAATTTCGTGGCGACTTATGGCGTTGAAGATTCCGATGTCCATGCTGTTGTTACAGAAGAATGAAATTGCTTCTTCCTCACGGCAGTCCCTTATCCTATTCATAACTAGGAGGAATCTGGCCCAATAGTGGTGTACTGTTTCCCCAGGCACTTGTCGTATTTGGGATAAATCCCTTGTAGTTGGGTGGGCGGGTGGATTTAAGTCCGGAACCTTGCCCGATAAAAGATTCAGGGGCCAAGAAGTTTCCGAATTCAGAAGCTTGCTTTCTAGGACATTATTCAATGAATCAGGCCTGCTGCCTGACTTTAGATTCAGTACTTGGGCAACATCCTTCCCTCCGCGGGTATCCGGCTTGGAGGGGTCGGGAATCCGGACACATCTGGTCCTTAGAGCGGGTGAAGATGCGCCACATTGTTCTTCCACCACTTCGACGTGGTGGGTGACCTGGGAAGAGTCGATCTCTCTCTGATCGGGTTTAAGCCCAGTCTGGCCATAATCTGTAGCGACTCCCACGGCGGCAATGCGATCCAAGAGCTCATTCAGGGAAGAGAGCTCCGTCAGATCTAACTGCTCGGCGAGTTCCGAGCTTATGTGAAGATTGCTTTCGATGGCCTGAGAGGTCATCGTCGGTGCGGCGGCCCGACAAGCGGTCATCAAAAACCTGCCTAGCCGGAGAGTTTGGCCGACAGCCAAAGCTCCTTTAGTGAAAACGCCGTCTTTATAGACGGGGCGCGGCATCCTTCCTGACGGTGACGACATAGAGGAACTCTCAATGAAAGCACCAATGTCGGTGTCAAAACCGGCGGATCTCGGGTAGGGGGTCCCGAACTGTGCGTCTAGGCGGATGGTAACAGGAGACAAGGGACACGATGTTTTTACCCAGGTTCGGGCCCTCTCGGTGGAGGTAAAACCCTAATCCTTCTTGATTAATATTGATGGTATGGGTATTACAAGAGTTGATTTACCACGAGATCAGAGAGGCTAAACCCTAGAAGCTAGCCTATGGTATGATTGTTATTCGTCCTACGGACTAAAACTCTCCGGTTTATATAGACACCAGAGAGGGCTTGGGTTACACAGAGTCGGTTACAATGGGAGGAGATCTTCATATCGTATCGCCAAGCTTACCTTCCACGCCAAGGAAAGTCCCTATCCGGACACGGGACAAAGTCTTCAATCTTGTGTCTTCATAGTCCGGGAGTCCGGCCAAAGGTCATAGTCCGGCCATCCGGACACCCCCTAATCCAGGACTCCCTCAATGAGCCCCCGGACAAATGGGTGGAGTGGGAAGCCCAGTCCACGGAGGAAATGGGTGAGGAACACCACCCTCTCATGAGGCCTGGGGGTGGGGATGAGCTACCCCTCATCCGGGAGCCGCTGTGCAATGTCGTTGGACAAGTTTCCGGCTTTCCTCAACTTTTTGATGTGCCCCTCCGTGACGGTGGAGGCCATCCACCTGCCTCCCACTCTGGACATGGTTGGAGAAGGTTGAGGTGGGAAGTCCGGACTTGGGCGCTGGAGCTCGAGTGCGCAGGAATGGATAAGCAAAGGAGGAGGAAGGCGTAGATGGAAAGGGTGGATCCTTATCCCCTTATATGGGCGGCCGAAACTATGTGCCCCCGCCGGCCTGGTAAAACTCGCTTATCTCCCAAGCGCCATGATTAATGGCGCGGTTGGGTTACACATGCCTGTATTGATGAGAATCCCAAAATAAGGGGACATGATCTCTGCTTTGACAAGACGTTCCAAGGAAACCGCCTCGCTAAACCCACTGAGGTGGGACAGTAAAACGACTCGAATAAAGGCTTGGTCGTGGCATGATGTCATGCTACGGAATACATCAACAAATTAGATTTGTAAAAATATTATTCTCTCTATGGTGGCATGTGGAACTTATTTTGCAGAGCCGGACACTACCCTTGTGTTCAAAATCTTTTATGAAGTATTCGGAGGAGGAACCCGCCTTGCAATGCCGAAGACAATTTGTGCGCTGGACTCGTCATCATTGAAGCCTCGTTCAGGGGCTACTGAGGGAGTCCTGGATTGGGGGGGTGTCCGGATGACCGGACTATGACCTTTGGCCGGACTCCTGGACTATGAAGATACAAGATTGAAGACTTCGTCCCGTGTCCGGATGGGACTTTCCTTGGCGTGGAAGGCAAGCTTGGCGATACGGATATGTAGATCTCCTCCCATTGTAACTGACTCTGTGTAACCCTAGCCCTCCCCGGTGTCTATATAAACCGGAGGGTTTTGGTCCGTAGGACGAACAACAATCATACCATAGGCTAGCTTCTAGGGTTTAGCCCCTCGGATCTCGTGGTAGATCCACTCTTGTACTACCCATATCATCAATATTAATCAAGCAGGAATAGGGTTTTACCTCCATAGAGAGGGCCCGAAGCTGGGTAAAAACATCGTGTCCCTTGTCTCCTGTTACCATCCGCCTAGACGCATAGTTCGGGACCCCCTACCCGAGATTGCTGGTTTTGACACCGGTAGTCCTTGCGGGCTTTCCTCTACATTTGTAACAAGTCAATATAGATCTAATAATATGGTATAGCGAAAAGAGTGAAACAACAGCTAATTACAAGAGCCTCGCAATGTGCAATATAGCTACGAGATCCTACCGTCTGTTGGAATTTTACTTTCGTATGGTTGGCCTTGTTCTTTGAACAGTTCACCTACAAGAAGATAGATTTGTGTGGCACATGCGTAAATAGGACTTCAACATGTGATCTGATCACATATATATATAATGTACCTGATACTTCGGATCAGGCCAATGTTTAACTAGGCCTCTCCAATCTTCATCCGATATATTTTCCACTGGAGATGTTTGGGCAAGTTCACTGTTAGCCTTGCCTCCAAAGTGAGTTTTCCTCAAGTTATACTAATACTGTCGTAGAGAAGACTTGAAAACATGGGTGCAAGCTTGTCTGGTTGCATCAGCTTAGCTATCCAACTTGAACCTCATATGTTGAAAATTATGGGAGTCTCATTATCAGCAACCTATAAAGTATGGGACAGAGCAAGACGACATTACTAGTTTCCATACATAACCATACTTACAGATAAATGGTCGAGGAAGGTGTTGAAGTGGGTTTCGTCTTTGTCATTCATGTACTGAATCCATGTTGGGAGGATAAGTACATGACACCTAACGAGAACCGCTACCTCTGATACTAACTTGGCTGACTCTATAGCATCATGTGGCCTTTTAAAACCTGCCTCAAAACAGATCTCCATTCTTCCTCCTCTAGATTTAGTTAACCAGTCGAGCATTATCCCTGATGTTTGTTTCCTCTTACGCCTAGGTGCTAGTCCAACAACGAACATAGGAATTGTTAGTGTACATCAAACTATGAGACTACATATAAAGAAGCATGCAACTGTAACTTGACTCTAGCAACTACCTTCTTGTTGTTGAAGCTCACAAGGTTCATCCGACCTTGCCAAACTTGTCTTGTGTCAAGAGTGCTTGGGAAGTAGTGTCAGGTGTCAAGGGAGCTTGGGAACGTGCTGCTAGATCAGTTGACGCATGAGTAACTCATGCAGCTGGTAGTACTATGGAAGATGTTGCAACAACTAGGGCTATCTCTGCTTGTTTGGTGGCAGCTATTTGTTTCTGTTTGGCTAGTCTGCAGCTCGTGTTGCACGGGATACCCTGTTTGTAGAATTTTTTGCTGGACTTTGACCTTCTATTGCACCATCAGTACTAGCAGAATGTGCAGGATTCTTCTGCTTCCCATTCCCTGTCATTGTGTGTGTCTTCCTCTTTCTCGTCAAGCCAACAAGAAAAACGAATAAAAATTTAGTTCTTCAGAACAAATTTATGTGTGATACAGACGAACTGAACTTTGATGTTAGACAACCACATTATAGGAGGATGTAATATGTATGAAAAACAGGACGGAAGAGATAACTAGAACTATGATGTGTAAACTAAGCAGAAGACATTTCACTAAATTAGAAGCAATGCAATGGAAGGTAGACACCATATGAAAGATGCTACAAATATCGCTCTGCCAAGTGAACAGTGTCTCATCATAAATGGCGTTTAAACAAATGTGAAGCAGTACAAGAAATAAATCATATGCAAGATGCAAACAACATCACACTACCAAGTTAGAGGTCTCTCGTCATTAGTGCCACTGCATATTCACAGCTTAGGATGTGTAAACTAAGGTGAAGGCATTTCAACAAATTAGAAGCAATGAAAGCTAGACACCATATGAAAGATGCAACGAATATCACTCTATCAAGTTAAAATTGTCTCGTCATAAGTGCCATTTCAACAAATTAGTAGTACAAGCTAGAAAAGAATGCGAGATGTAACCTATATCACACTCCCAAGTCAAACGTGTCTTATGATAAGTGATTGTTGTAGGTTACACAATAGTAGTAATTTGATGTAAGAACATGGTGTGATAGACAGATATTGTATGTTCTAGAAACAGGAACACGTGTCTTATTCACAAGTATAATGTGTAAAGTAAGCAGATGGAATTCAACAAAACTAGAAGCAACACAAGCTAGACATCACACATAACACGCAACCACATATAATAGTGCCAAATTAGAGGGAGCACATGTGATGGTGCACTAGGGGAGACGTGATCATCATCAACACAGCTACATCGAGTGTCTATGCATGTGTTGTCTTGCAAATCATCTTGGGGGGATGGAGGAGTAGAATCTTTAGAGGCCCTCCGTTTGGAAGGAGTACCTTTATCCGCTGCCTTGCTAACTTCCTTCTGCTTTATTGATTTTGAATTGTCATGTAAAACTGACAAGAAAAAGCAATAAAATTCTCTCTTCAGAACTCATTCGTGCATGATACTGACAATCACTACTTTGATGTAAGGCAAACACATGATACCAGGATGGAATATGTACGAAAAACAGGACGACATGGCATGTTCACAACTATTTGTGTAAACTAAGCAGAAACCATTCCAACAAATAAGAAGCAATGCAAGCTAGACACCACATGAAAGATGCAACCAATATGACTCTACCAAGTTAAAAGCGTCCCATCATAAATGGCATTTCAACAAATTAGAAGCAGCGCATGCTATAAATCATATGATGGATGCAACTAATATCGCACTGCATATACTAAAGGTGCCTCATCATATTGATTGATGCGGGATACAAAAAAACAATAGTTTTATGTAAGGACATGCTTAATAGACAGATGTACTATGTACTAAATACAGGAAGACATGTCACATTAACAGGTACAATGTATAAGCTAAGCAGAATAGCGCATGCAGTTTAACCAGATTGGAAGAATTACAATCTAGACACCATATGCAACATGCAACCACATATCACGCTGCCAAGTTAGAGCAAGCACCTGCGATGCTGGTGTAGGGGAAATGCAGTAATCAAGTACAGAGCTACGTTCACTATCTTCATCTAGCCTTGCTGTTTCTTGAGAATCATGTCGGGAGGCTGACGCTACATTCTTTAAATGAGGATCTTTACTCACAGTAGTCCACTTGCCTGACTGCCTCATCATAAGTGATTGACGAGGGATACACATGAACATTAGTTTTATGTAAGAACATGGTTAATAGACCGAGTACTAGTATGTACCAAAAATAGAAAGGCATGTCATATTCAAAGGTATAATGTGTAAGCTAAGCAAATGCAATTTAACCAAATCGGAAGCAATACAAGCTAGACATCCAGCTGGAGTGGTGAGCATGATCATCTAGGACCTGAGAGCCTGGTGGGAGGCGGGCTGCTTCGCCACCATCGTGGCTTTTTAGTTGGCTTCCAGGTGATGCCTGTCTGTGATGGGCTTGTCACTGGCTCGGCCAGTGACCTGACTAGCTATTTGTCTTCTGGTGCTCATGAGATGGTGGTTCACATAAAAAATTATCTTTCCTTATCTTAATAAAGACCGACTTCGGCCTTTCGAATACAAGCTAGACACCATATGTAACATGCAACCACATATGACACCGCGAAGTTAAAGCAAGCACCTGGGATGGTGGTTCATTGCGAGCGAGGTCATCAACTCCAGAGCTACGTTTAACGTCTCCATCTACTAACACTGCACCCTTTATAGCATTGTAGCGTGTCTTGCCTACCCGCATATGAAGCTGGAGCGACTTCTCTCTTTTCTTTTATGCTTCTCTCAAGGCAGAGTCTGAAATACCCTTGCATAAAAACACAATAGTGGGAGTATTGGGTGAAGTGTGTGTAGAACTAGTGCACTGTAAAAGTAGCAGATAGCAGGTGGCTGGAAAATAAATGACATGAGACATATGATAGCTCTACAACATTGCATGGCAAACAAATTAGATTCTACTTCATATGATTTTGTAATATATGAGCACAGGAAATGCAGGTACTCCTCCAGCACACCACCACATGTGGTCATATCAAGATAACTATCGACTGAAAATAAATAGGTCAGTTGATTTTTTTATGAACCGTCCGATCTATAAGGAACAGACAGATGGCCTTCGTCTACCTCCCGCTAGTCATTGTTGACGATCTTTCTCGAACCGCCAGCGACCACCGGCCCAGACCCCTGCCTCCGCTGCCCCGCCTCCCCTAGAGCTCACACCACCGCCGTGCTTGGCAGCGCCCTGAGGCCATCCCTTTAAGCCCGGCTGACCTACAGATCAGGCACCAGCAGCTCTAGGCCCCACACGCCCCTAAGATAAACACCAAGGCGCTACTTCCTCGGCGTAATAGGCAGACTAGCGCCTGTTACTCTGGGGAATGCTTCCGTTAATTGGGAATCAACTGACCAGGAATTGAAATCCAGGGGGGCGACGGACGTCTAGCTAAGGTGAAATAGTATATGAGGAGAAACCTTGTGCATCATGAGTTACTAGGAACATCTAGTATCAAGAAGAAGCGGTCAACTAGTGTCTTCTGTGGGATGAATACTGTGCAAGCAGACATGTAAGATTTGCATGAATAAGGAAAGAGGAGTACCATTATTGGTTGCCAGTGTGGTCTCCTCCATATGTCGCGACGATCTTCTTTTTTCTCCCGGGGAAACCGATGTTTTGGAGGACGGTCGATCCTTGAACAAACCCATGGCCAAATTGTTGACTAGGTTGTCGTGGCCGTATATCGGTGGAGGGGAAGCAGATCCGAGGCGGCGAAGGACGACGTAGTAGGAACAGCTCCGGTGCGGTGGACTGTGGCGAAGTTGGAGCGGCAGCGGTGAGGCGCAGGACGTCATGGTTGAACTGGCTCGGGTACGGACGACTCGGCCTCAACTTCAACTACTAGCCGTGGAGGGTGTTGCGGTTTGAGGTTGCGGTGGACGACGACGTTAGGGTATCGGCTCCGGCGTGTTGGAGGAGGGCGGCGGTTGATGGGTGGGATGGGGTGGTGGACGGAGCATGCCAGGGTTTCGTGGCTGGTGGACACGTAGTTTTTGTG
>NC_057798.1:775956370-775964541 GCF_018294505.1 Triticum aestivum | reverse complement strand
AAGGGAGAACCATGTTTCGGTATGGGACGCGCTTGTTTTTGGCTTTTTTGAACAGAAGATGGGATGCGCTTGTTTTAAATTTGGGGAAAGTACAAACTTTGCCACCCTCTTAAATTTTGGACCTACTGCGGGTCGGGGATAGGATGGTAATCCCAGGTGTCCCAAATAGTGGGCAGGAGCGATTTCGGCCGCGCGCATGTGTGCTTAGGCGGCCATTGTGTATGAATGTTTTTCGGAGGCGGTTGCGTGGCGTCTAGATGAAGCTACAAACCTACCCCTATTTAGACCTTTGGACGTCGGGCCGGTAGGTTTCACGGGTCGGAGTTATTATAGAAAAGTAATTTCCTTATACTACCAAACATTGGTCTCACACGATTTCGGGCGAGTAGAGGCTCTTTTGGCGCTTCATTCAAAACTTTGAAACAAAAACATTCACATTTAGAGTACTCTTGAACTTTGAGGATTGACCAAAATAGACAACGTTAAATTTGACCTTGTATGTTTGAAAATCTCATTAAATTATCCGCTTATTTTTGAAATTTTGACACTTGAAAATCCTATAACTGCGATTATTTTGGAATGGAGGAGCTAAATTTAAATATATTTTGTACACAACTACATATGTTGTTATGTACAAAATCAGAGCAAAGATTGGTGCCTCCATAATTTAGGTATGATTTACAAATGCCATGATATCGAATTCAAATAACTGAATGGACTTCATGTTGAATTTGATTTTTTTTAACCACCTTAAGTTGAATTCAAATGTATGCTAGTTCATAGGTAGCTATTTATAATGTTCATTATGTAACTTTCGTATGCATAATGTGCTTTAGACACACAACATGAACTATACTCACGTTTATATTTGATTGCTAAAGCGATGCATTGTATGGAGTTCAAAATGCTAACTATATGGATCAATCATGTCGAATAATAACATAGACATGCTCAAATTCGATAGAATCTAGCTGTCTGATGGATCAATGACTGTTCCTTACGCCAATTGCAAATATCATGATCCCATCCTAATATTTGGATACAATTTATATCTTTAATCAATGTGTACATCAGTCTTTTACGTGTAGTTTCACTCTCCATTGGTGGTCTCTCACACATGCTCACACACTCTTTCCCGAGGTGTCTTTATCGCAGACATGCTCTCGATATAACCCTCCCTCCCTCTCGTAACAATTTACGACTGTTTTCACTAACCTTTATCACAACCACTCTTCCTCTCACAAGCATACACACGCACAATCCCCATCGACCCTTTTTATATACATAGACCTGCCTATGTGTCTCCTGTACGCACATTATCTTTAGGTCTGTCTCTCACGCATTGTCTCACACCTCTCTTCCTAATTGATGAGTATGATTCTAGCAGAGCATTCTGTAGGATGCCCCTTAAAGTTAGGTTGGATGAATAGTAATAACAGAGATAAGGGGTTACCTTAGTCCGAGAACCTAGAGTTACAAATCCTAGCCAGCTTTGTCAGTGGACACAGAGTCCTTCACAATTCTGCTATGTATGTCTTGTACGACTAGTCATCCATGGGTCTCCCTAAATGCGTCACAGGCCGACCAATGCGGCGCAGGACGGAACTGAATGAAGAGCCTCACCTTGACCCACTGGACCTCACGTGGTGACACACCCTCTGCCCCCACGTCTCGTTATCTTCTCACACCCACACATACCAACACAGACACCACACAATTTTTTTCCTCCTGGTGCCTCTATCCCCTCCCCCCTTGCATATACACACTCAAGGGAATCTCTCGCCGTGATGTCATATTCGTCTCTCTCTCTCTAGACCACTCTCAATTCTCATGCTATCTCTCCCACACACCCCCGCCGGCCCGTCTATCCATGCCTCTCTCAAATACATAATACACACACATACCTCTCTAGGCCCTGCCAAATGCATCAACTACACATTCACACATGTTACATCACGTACACCATTCATCTAAAAAGCCCTCTCTTCACGTTTATTTCGCATACAACATTCCTTTTGAATAAAGTGTGGCCAAAAAATTATTTTAGAATTTCGACATATATACAACATTACAAAGTCATATGGAGGAGTATGAACGCTAATTTGCATTGCATGGTACCCACAACGATATTTATTCCGCACTGTGAATTTGTATATTTTTATACTATATATAAAACTAGTCATAATAAAGAGAAATGAAGAGCATCTCTCTCTCTTCATCGCATACCCCCCCTCTACGCCCCTTTCACGTACACACACAAACTATCTCTAGGTCCTCTAAAAGTAAGCCCCCAGCACATTCACGCATATTTCATATTTCTCTAGCGGTATATACAGTGACGATCATTGTATTTGAAGTGAAATCATGGTACGTACATTGGAATTCAGAACCCACTCATTACGGTCACCATTTATGTTTTGTGGTTATTATGCAGTCACGGGCTCACTGTACAGCTCTGTATTTGCTCAAGACATGACTAGTTGACCAGTTAAATGCTCCACGTGGCACCTCTAGTGTTGCATCACATTATCTCACTAGCATTGGGCCCACCTGTCGGCTTGTATCTACTCTACATCTACACTCTTATAAAATACACTCTTATAAAAACGGAGTTGGTGATGATGGGTTGCCTGCCATCCTGCAATATAGGCCGTCTGATTTATATATGACGGATAGGAAGGAAACTATGGCAATTTTGCAAAAGGGTACCCACACACCTCTCCACATTTGCAAATAAGGCCTTCCCTCATTCATCCTTTTCTCTCACAAGATAAACTAGTCATAGAAATTCATCTTGATGTTACGTGCAATGCACGGGCATCTTGCTAGTAAGAATGAAAACAAATGACAAAAAAATATTGGACGGTGGTTCAAAGTCATGACCGTGGGCACAACAGACAAGGTGGCCTTGTATTGGTATGCTGAGCCATCTGTTTTAACACATAGGAGCTGGTGTGGTGATTATACACACATGCACGCATGCACGCATGCACACGAACTGGATGAACGCAACACTTACACGAACACATGCAACCACGCACGCACGCAACACTCACATGCACACACGCACACGTGCATGCACACACCAGTACACCACACGACCAACACACACTCTCACGCTCAAGTGCTCAACCTACACGTGCATGCGCACATATCAGGCCCTGACAGACACATATGCAACCAGGTAATCCCGCACACGGGTTGGAGTCTTGTCGCGTGTGCGTAAATTTGTGTTTATCTGACCTTTGCCCTATGCGAACTGACAGGTGGGACCCACAAGGAACATGGTCAATTTAACTAGTCAACATGGTGCCACGCAGACTATTTGGCCGGTCAACAAAGTGCAATCCGATGCTGAACCATGAGCAAGTGACCGTATAATCACCGCAAAACATATATAGTGACCGTAATCAGCTTATTCTGAAGTTTGACCGTATTACGCTTTTCTATCTGTAGGCCCTCCAAAACTACATCTCTACACGTTCTCGCATGTTACATCTAACAACTCTGCAATACAGCACTACTACTACACTCTAACACAATAAATCATATGTGTTTTTAGTTTTACTAGATATCATATTGTTACTTAATTATTCAGTTATCATACATTAAAATTGCCTTTGAAATGTATGGCCAGTATATATCATCTACCGCGCGGGAAAAATCCTACCATTTCCTGTTTAATCGGGTTTGTATCGATGGATCGTGCGAAACAGCAAAATTATAGTACTATACAGTACAAGTGATAGTTCACTGGGCCGCCGTGTCATCTACTCCTCCGTCGTAAGAGTGGAGCGCTCGCATTCATAAATCTTCTAGTCCCTTCCACTGACATGTGGGACATCAAGCTATCGGGTCCACATGCCATACGGAAATACAGTGCAGAGCAGCCGGGGTGAAGCACCCCAGTCATGGCACCGACGTAGTAAGGAGCAATGAAGCATCAAATCACAAAGTTGCACCTTTCCCGTAGTTAAGTTGGAGGGACAAAGTAATAATGCTAAGAAAAGTTGGAGGGACGAAGCAACCATCATTTCACTTGTTGTTGAATCCGCTTCTCCCTCATCTTCTTCAAGTTAACCACGTGTTGCTTCTGTCGTTGTTCTGCCTCATGTGGGACGCGGATCGGCTTGGTAAAGCACTGACACGTGGGACCGCATGTTAGAAAACCGCTAGGGCAACGTCCTCTAAAAATAAGAAACCTCCCCCGCCATCCGCGCGGCAAAATCACCTCCTTTTTACTAATCTTGATTCTATAATTTTTTAGATCAATATAATCGAGATTTGTATAGATAGCACACAGGAGCAAAACCAAGTGGTATGGTTAAGGGCATCCACAATGTGTAGCCAAATGTGAAAATAGCCTTTGGCATCATGGGAACCATTGTGGACGGTGCTGCCAAAGCCAAAAAAGATGGAACCGAAGCTCCCTGATTGATTGATTGAAGGAATAGAAAAATGCAACGTCTCTCCTCTTTCTCCCATGCTTGGACGCATGTACAATATAGAGCACAGAGTCTACTCCCCTGTCCCTTCTATCACAAATCACAAAGCAGTGAGGCGTCAAATCACAAAGCACGAACGAAGCAACCATCATATCGCTCTTCGCTGACTCCGCTTCTCCATCGTTTTCTTTGAGAAACCACCTCACCGCACTAAGTTGGACGGACGACGCTATTGTGTACTAGTAGTACTAGTACATTTACGCGTCCTTTGGTTCAACGGACTTCCTGGATGCAAATAAGGTGGTTGTCTCAGCTTGCAGGCGGCACTTGCGAATGACTTACCGTGATCTCCCTCAATGGTATTCTCCGTCGAACGCACTTCACCAAACCACAACGTTCGAGATATATTCGATGTTACCACAATGGGGAAGGAAGTCAAATATAGTTACTACCTCCATTTTTTGTACACAAGGCCAGTATATCAAAATTACAATTTCCAAAAGGCCACTAACACTAATCGAGGAAAATTGTTGGGGTTTGCCTCGTACTAGCAACCAAGGACATTAATATACCCTGCATGCATGCGGAAGTGAGAAGGTTGGTTTGCATGGCGCTGCATTAATCAAGTGATGAGGAGTGAGATGGTTAGCTCTTTGGGCTTTGAAAAAAAATATGCATTAATTGACATGTCAAACGAGGATTTGTATCGATTAATCCCGTGAAGGAAAACCCCGCCTTTCTTTTTTAACACTAGTACTCCTAGTACGTACGTACTTATCCTGTTTGGGTCTATGCCTTGCATTACCATACTTCGCAACACATTTTTGCCAAGCTTGCCTAAAGTTTTCAAAATGAAAAGGAGGTACACTTGCGTACAATTGTCGCGGTCACACCACACCCTCACACGGTCGCTCCTGCATGCCGCGGTTGCACCGCACCCTCACGCAGTCGCTCCTGCATGCCGCAAACCCAACCAAGGGAATGCACCATCACTAACATGTGTTGTCGCATGTGAACAAACCAAACTCAGCCATCCTATCCCTGACACATAATTTTCATTCATAGAGTATGTTTATCCAACCGCATGTTGGGGAGGATCCGTATGGCCCGTGCGGTGGTCTGTTGGGGAAGAAGAAGAGGTAAGGAAGAAGGGTTAGGAGACGTAGGATATTCTCAGGATATTCATCCAACCACCTGAAATGGTAGACTGACCCAAATGATGAAAGTCAGGTGACTTGCATAACAATATATGTTTTTATATAGCAAAAGATCCATAAAAACAACAACATAAAGAAAAACTATCATTGCTCACAGAACGAGACAACCTCGTTGTCTTTGGTTGTTGGCGCGAACCATCCATAGCTGCCGATGTGTGTCTCCGTACCATGGTTGTCCTCAGCCTCCAGCTACTCGTTCACGCAGAGTGTGCGAGCGCTCTGCATGGACGAGAGCACCGCCCGGTTCAAGTCGAGGACGTCCGGTTCCGCCTGCAGGAGGGCGTTGATGGCAGCAGCATCCACGCGCTCCACGTCGAGTTGAGCCTCCGCCACCCGGTTCAAGTCCAGGATGTCCGGTTCCGCCTGTAGGAGGGCCTCGATGACAGCGGCATCCACGCGCTCCATGTCGAGTTGAGCCTCTGCCGCCCGGTTCAAGTCCAGGACATTCGGTTCCGCCTGCAGGAGGGCCTCGATGGTAGCAGCATCCGCGTGCTCTGCCTCAAGTTGAGCCTCCGCCGCCCGGTTCACATCTACGACATCCGGTTCCGCCTGTAGGAGAACCTCGATGGCAGCGGCATGCATGCGCTCTATGTCAAGTTGAGCCTCTACCTCCCGGACCTCCTTTAGTATCGCCAGGATGAACCGCTGGTCCGACTACACCATGGGAGACTCGGACGCCGGCATGAAGTCGACGTCCATCGTCTCATACCCATCAGGTGCCTTCTGCGCCGTGACCTCCTCCATGAACATTGGATCGGCTTCCTCCTCCTTGTAGCTTGGATCCAGAGAACTCGGGGATTGGCCCGCCGCAAAGCGAGCTTGGGAACGGATATCTGTGGCGCCGACCGCCACCGCGATTTCTGCGCGGTGCTCCGGTGTGAGCATCTTGTAGTACATGATCTTGCGGCGCACCATGGCTTTCCGATGAACTAGGGGACGCTTGATGCGGGCTAGGGGATCGAAAGGTGGGGGAATGGGCTGGAGATTAGGTGTGGTTTTGGGGCAGTGGCTGGCGTAGGCCAAGCAGTGAAGGTTTTGGTGTGAATAGTGGTTCTAGTGACGACTGGTCAATCGGTTCTGATTGTACATCGCTCTTGCCATGTTCGCATTGCACCCCGGCATGCTGGACCCTCCACGTTGCTCACCGAATGGAACATGCTTTGTCTTGCGTTTTCGCTCGCTTGTGGGACCGTAGTTGAGAGCAAACCGATGGCCCTCCCCCTCCCCCGCCTGCATCATTTATACTACCACTCCCTCCGTTTTATGCGGAGTAAATAAAAATAGAGGGAGTATACTATGGATGAGGATCCCCTGACGTGGCCGAACCCATTGAGTAACTGACATGCGGGTCCTAGCAAGCATGGGGTCCGCTAGTAAGTGACCGAAAGGGAGGGTAAGGCAGGGATACCTACGTCAGAGGATCCACTTCCACTACTACTCCCTCCTTCCATTTACTATACATGGCCTAATGCGTTTTTCAAGGCTAACTTTGAGGAAATGTTAGAGTAATAATATATGACATGCAACTTACACAAAGCATACGGTCAAATTCGTATGTGAATGGAGCTTCCAATGATATTTTCACATTATACATCTCATGTACTATTAATCTTGTCAATAGTCAAATGCGGTTTTGAAAAACACATTAGAGCATGGTTAATAATATAGCCAATCGATGGCTATAAGGAACTGCCATGTCATCTATGGCCATCATCTATATGCACTCATACAGTAGTGTGGGCTATAAGTATGGCTATTTCTTGCAAAAAAAATTATAAGGTTGGCTATTGTATTAGTACTTTTTTCCATCTCCTCTCTGTCTCTTTCTTCATATTTATTGTATTTAACTAGGAATGAGTATATAGCTAGGCTCTTGCATGAGAGCTCACTCCCCTTACTTTTCACATCTCTCTCCTCCACATAGGCCCTATATAAATGGAAGGAGGGAGTACTACTATGAGCACTGCATACTCTAGTACAGCTGTTGTCAGTACTCCACTAGTACTATTGGGCAGGCAGCTTAAAAATGTTACTATTGGACTGGCTATACGTGGCGAAATCCTAGTAGGAAGAGCATGCGCGAGAACAAGCACATTCATGTGGTTGAAAACAAATTGGAAACCATCTCGAGTACAAATCTAGGAGTGCGTACGAATCTAACAATATTAATTGGGCGTTGTTGAATGTTGATACTTTTTCTGTAAGTTTGATCAAAGTAGAGATACTTTGACTACACATAAAACTTATATGTAAACTAGAAAGGATCGGAGGGAGTATATTGTACGTTCAAAAACGAAATGAACTTTGAATACCCCTTATATATATGATTTGCGGATGCTATGATCAAGGGTTCAAAATTTTGAATCCACCTTAGGTATCACACATGCCCCCACTCGTTCTCTCTCGATTTCATCTCGGGGTCTGGAGATCGATTGAAAGAGGACTAGGGTGGGTACAATACATTCGTTTCTCTTATGAATGTACAAAATATACTCCCTCTGATCCCCAT
>NC_057798.1:775954127-775956310 GCF_018294505.1 Triticum aestivum | reverse complement strand
CGGGGCATGAACCGAATAGGATGTCAAAACTAAGAGGCGAAACGACACATAGTGGAGGCAAAGTGAAACTTTAAATGAACCATTTGTTTGTATGCATGTCGGACAAATTCCAACATTGGAAATACAAGCATGGTCTAGTCCCACATGCGAATGATACTCGGCGGAATGTTCAAATGAGGCATGCGGGAGGATGGACTCGACCAGAGGGCGGCAGGATCGATGGAGAAGAGGGTTGGAGAGGAATGAGAAAAAAGCAAACGCCACATGATTATACTTGAACGGCTCAAATAGACAATAAGTTGTCTCGCTTGGCTACATAGTGAAAGGCCTAATGCGTAATCGGAGCACTGACGCTCGAATATGGCCGGGAAAACAGGGAAACCGACATGTGGGGGCACACCTGTCGGGACGACATAGTGTAGACTAGTCCAATGGATGAGCTGGCCCACGACCTGCTCACCACCGACAACCGTTCATGTGGGTCATGGGGGCCAGCAACGTGATGCAGCTCCAGCACCGCCTTTGGACACGGCGACCGCGGTGAGCGACAATGCTCATTGTTGCTTGACACGGTCGATTTCAGTGTGCCGAGGGTGGCGTTAGCGGTGTGGCACGACCAGCAGATCAAGGGTATGTTTGGTTTGTGCCCAAGGTTTCCCCATCAAAGCATTGGCTAGCCAAAATTTTGGTTGAGGTTTTGGTTGCCCATGATTTTGCCGACATTGGCAAGAAAAATGAACTAGAGTTGGCTAGAGTTCATTGGCATGCCAAAAAAATGGCAACCATCCAAACAAAGACCAATCATTGGGTCATGACCAAAATTTTGGTAAGGTGCACTTTGGCCACAATCCAAACACACCCCAACACCCGGCTCGTCGAGGATGCACGGGGCGCCACGACACGTCCGTGGAGTGGTGTAGTGCGATCAACTGCATCCCCAGGACCTGAGACCATGCCGGGTCGTCTTGCTTTTTCAATGACATGCAGGGATCACACATGAGCAAAGGGCATCTCCAATGTTGCCACGACCGCAGCTGACTACCCTGGCACACCAAAAATCCTCATCCCTTGCACCGTCGTGCGGTGCTTCCCCAGCCGGCGCCAGCTGCCCGCATTCATGCCGTCCATCCGCATGCCATCGTTAAGAGGCTCGGTGCCTGAGGAACCAACTCTGGTGACTTAATGACGCACCCAGACGCTTGGCCTCACCAGAATGCGCTACTTAAAGCGGCAATGCCCGGCTAACCTCCACACCATAGCGCATCGTCCTCCTACCTGGCACCACATCCACCATGACCGCAAGCGCGAACGCTCTGCGGGAGAGCTTGACTTCGGGGATGAAGCTCGAGGTCACCGCCCTCGCTCAAGTCACCTCTCGCGACGCAATAGCAGCATAGCCGGACGCGGACGCGACCGCACAAGCGGTGGCCACGCTGGCGGCCGACGACGGGAGTACCATCAGCCACACGTCCTACTTGCCACTGTCCGATGTCTGGCACCGCCAAAGTCGGGGACTCCTCCGAGTATGAGTAGGACATGGGAGGTGGCGGGGCATGGTGTGCCAATTGGCCAGTCCATATCCCGTGTTTTACTCTTCCTCACCGGAGACCGCACCTTCACTTCACGGGTCTTGAACCCCGCCCCCGTACATACAGATCGCCGAAGGAGGACGTCGGTCGCTGCCGTATAATAGGTTTAGGGTCAGGTTTATTTTATTTTTCTGTCCTATAAAAGTTCGAAATGTAATGAAAATTTTCCATGTTTGCAATAATCTTGGCTGGTGTGTATGAACTTCCACAATGATATAGTATATTATAGGAGTACTAGCAAGATGCCTGTGCGTTGCACGGAACATCAAGATCTTGTGGGAGAAAAGGATGAATGAGGGAAGGCCTTATCTGCAAATGTGGAGAGGAGTGCGGGTAAATTGTCATAGTTTCCTTCCTATCCGTTAGATATAGATCGGACGACCTATATTGCAGGATGACATGCACACCATCATCACCAACTCTGCTTTTTATTGAACCGAGACAAAGCTAACATGTGAAGTAAATAAACACATAGGGCCTATACATACACAATTTATCTTAGGCACTCCAATAGTACATCCACTACACATTCACGCATTTCACATCTTTCTACATCTACGGGAACCTACGAAAGGGTTAACGTAAATTGCCTCT
>NC_057798.1:775944065-775953992 GCF_018294505.1 Triticum aestivum | reverse complement strand
ATTACGTTAATTACGTAACTGGGATTACATAGGTGTAGCATTACTCATCCTAAAAAACCCAACTAAGCCAACCTCCCAGCATATCGCGTAGGAAAAGACCCGGCCACGCCGTTTTAGTCGAGATTACCGGATTACTAGTAGAAGTATCAATGGATCGCGCGAACCACCAAGTTTTGTTTGAGGGGGCGAAGCACCTAGTTTAAAAGGAAAAAAGGCGGTACACTCACAGCACCCCTGTCGCGGTCGAATTGCACCCCACACGCGTTCGGTCCTGCACACGGCTCACACAAAAGGAACACACTTCAGCTTGCCTCTTCATTGACATGTGGGACTGCACTTGGAGAAACCGACCATGTGCCAAACTCCCCCTGCCAACTGCGCGAAAATCCCCCCCCCAAATTCCCCCCAAATCCTAAATTCAATCGCCCTTCGGCCAACTAGCCAATAATATTCCCCAAACCCCTTCCCCCCGTCCCCCTCCATTCCATTCGCTCCGCCAAAGCTGCCCTCCCCGCCATGCCAATACATCGGCGCCACGGTTCATCGAGGGGACGCACGGCGATCCTCTCGCTCCCACAGTATGCTCTCGTAGACTGTCGTCCTCTAGCCGCGCCGCCACCGCTGGCGACGTTCTTGTGAAGGCACACGGCGGTCAACGCCGCCACCGCTGGCGACGTTCGTGTGGATACGCATGGCGGTCAACTTCTCCCATGGTACGCGCATTCTAGACTGAGTCCTCATGCATGTCGGTGTAGCGCTGAATGTTAGCTGATCGACGCTGTTAATCTCACTATTTGCCGAAGTAGTTTAAAGTCAATATGCTCTGCTTAAGAAGCTTCCTTTCTCTGTTCTGCACTCAATCTTCTTAGCTAAGATGGCATGCCAAGGCCGATTAGTTTCTAAAATATCCTACCATATGTTTATTGTGACGTAGATTGCCATGGTCTAGTAGCCAATCTATTAGGTGAAATAGCTCTACCCCGTTTTATACTCGATCTTTGTTGCTGCGATGGCCTTCAATAGTTCGATGGCTGTGTGCTCGACCTCATTGACTGCTGAAATAGCCTGCCATAATTTAGCACTCAAATTTGTTTGCTGAATTAGCTTTACATATATTTCGTTACTTAGATCTGCTCGTCCAAATATCTTGCCATAGCTTTAGACATCGACCTAGGTATTTTTTCCGGACTTCATAAAAAACGCATATATGTTTTTCCTGTAATATCCAGTAGAAGAACTAATTTTTATGTCTAACAGATGGACATGACTTGGACAACTTCTGCTCGAAGATTCTCCGCTGCATATGTCGAGGGGGTTGAAAACTTCATGAACTTTATCAAAGCTGACTACAGTGGTCCAAAATCATATGTGCTCTGGTCGTGTAGCAATTGTATGAATTCAGTTACAAGACCCCAGCCAACTGTGTAAAACATCTACACTTGTATGGGATGTCAGTCACATATACTAGGTGGGTTCATCATGGTGAAGTTGTGACTGTCAATGTTATTGACTACGTGGAAGCAATAGATCACCATCTTGATTTACTTGATGCTCAGGTGGAAGAGGAGGAGGAGGTGGTGGTGGCGGAGCCAGTGAGTTTGACCAACAGTGAAACAATGCTACGAAATGCTTGTGCATTTCGTGAACTATCACCTGCAGAAGAAAAACGGTGGACCTGCATGTTGGAACAATGCAACGTGGCTGTCACCCGAGGAAATAAGCTGTCAGTATTCTCAATTATGGTCACCTTTCTTCAGGTGAAGACATCTAAGCGGATGACCAACAAACCATTCGATGCGATGTTAGCTGCTTTCCGCAAATCTTTCCCAGATGCGTCTGAGCTGCCACACACCTACAGTAAAATAAATAATTTCCTTCGTGTAGTTGGAATTGGATATGATATGATCCATGTTTGTAAGAATAATTGTGTTCTATTCCAGAAGAATTATGCCAACTTAAGTGAATGCCCTAAATGCAAATCACCAAGATGGAAAGATGGGGATGCTGTGAAGAGGATTCCTCATAATGTTCCAAGACATTTTCAAATTATACCAAGATTGCAGAGGTTGTTTCATGATGCTGAAACAAGAGAGGATGTACTATAGCATTCTAGGAACCAGGAGTACAGAGATCAGAATGTAATGAGCCATCCATCTCATGGTAGTGAGTGAAAAAGCTTCAATCTTAAACACAAAAAGTTTGCTGCTGACCCGAGAAACATTAGACTTGGCTTAGCTTCAGATGGATTTAACCCATTTGGCCACCAGAGTGCCACATATAGCATGCGGCAAGTGCTTGTTATCCCTTACAACATGCCTCCAAATGTCTGCACCAAAGAATCAAACTACATGATGGCCTTGCTCATCCCAGGTCCAAAAAGTCCCGGAAAGGATTTTGATTTATTCATGGAGCCTCTTGTGGACGAACTTCAACAACTATGGAGGGGTGTTCTCACTCGAGACCTATATAGCAGCCCACCAGCTGATTTCTTTCCGCGTGCTGTTATAATTTGGTGCATCCATGATTATCCGGCTTTGGGCACTATGTCAGGGCGAACGACACTTGTTACAATGCATGTGTTCACTGTGACAGGAATCCGCTGTCATACGCAATATTTAGCAAGATCTGTTACATTGGACACCGCCGTTTCCTTGCCAAGGACAAGCCGCATCCTAGAAAATACCGAAGACATGTGTTCAATGCAAGGCATGAAAACCGTGATGCGCCAAAGAGGCTCACCGCAGATGAGTTGCAAGTGGAATTAGAGAAGGTCAGGCATATTACACCAGGAAACCATCCTAGTAATGGTAGCGGGAAAAGGAAGCGTGGCAGGGCAGAAGAGAGATTATTGTTTACCCGCAGGTCCACCTTTTGGGACTTTTAGTATTGGAAAGATTTGGATCTACGACATAATCTTGATGTGACACACATAGAGAAAAATATAAGTGACAACATTATTGGTACACTTCTTAATATTGAAGGCAAGACGAAAGATACCTTAAAATCTAGGATTGATTTGACACACCTGGGTATCAGACAGGATTTGCAGGTGCAAGATGAAGGTAAACCACGGGATATGGCACCAGCTGTGTACGTCTTGGACAAGATAAAAAGAAAAGAATTCTGCAAGGTCTTGTCACGTGTGAGATTACCACATGGATTTGCTTCCAACCCTGAAAGGAGAGTCAGTGCAGATGGAAACAATGTACAAGGGTTGAAAACTCATGACTGCCATGTCCTACTTCAAAGGGTTTTACCTGTTATCCTTATTCCTTAGAGGATTGGGCCACCCTGACTTATACAGAGCAGTTGCAGAGCTGGGACAATTCTTCAGGGAACTCTGCAGTAGAAATATCAAGATAGATGCTTTGGAGCGTCTTAGAGACAAGATACTAACTATCCTATGCGACCTTGAGAAGATATATCCTCCAGCCTTCTTTGATGTGATGGTGCATTTGGCTGTTCATCTACCTGATGAGGCACTACTTAGAGGTCTAGTACAGTATGGCTGGATGTACCCTATTGAAAGACGGCTTGGCACTTTCAAGGGCTATGTTAGGAATAGAGCTAGACCCAAGGGTTCCATTGTAGATGCCTACATTGCTACAGAAGCGTTGACATTCTGCTCAAAACACATTGAAACAGCTGATCAGCTTAGCAAAGAGGTGGGTGAAGACAATCCCGGGCTCAATGTTTTTGATTATTCTGTTCGAGTTATAGGGAAGAGTAGACAAGAGGAAAAACCTAAAGATTTGGACAAAATGGATTGGTATGTGTTGAATAACTGTCCTAAGATACTACCTTATATCAAGTAAGTGCTAAGTTCTATAGCTTATACATCATAATCTACTAAACTTGCAGCACATTCTTATATATGTAGATGTTTGATGCAATCACTATGTTGTGCAGCATCTATAAAAAGGAGTTACTGCTGCTAAATCCAAGAAACATTGACAAACTAGTTATGGCAGGATTTGCGAAATGGTTCAAGAGCCATGTAAGCTTTTGAATTGCACTGTCAGTTTTTTAATATATTGAGTACATAAGATGATCAACGTGTCTATTTTCTAACCATAGGTTAAGAAGATGCGGGAGGATGGGCAGGCAAATGATGATACCCTTTACTCACTAGCAATGGGTCATGATACTCGGGTAAGACATTATGAATCTTGCGTTGTTGGAGATGTGCGCTACAACACCCTTGCACGTGACGAAGGCAGGAAGACACAAAATAGTGCCATCATGAGCATGGATACGTATGACAAAGAGACAACTGAAATGTATCCTAACATAACAGACATTGTTCAGTTGCAGTATATCTCCGGTTTCGAGGATCATCGGTGTGTGGTTCTGTTGTGTTGTCATTGGTATAACCTGTTTTCCAGGATCGCAAAACCCAGAGCTGATGATTATTTCAAATCCATCAATGTCAAGGCGGCGTACTAGATCAACGAGCCTTTTATTTTGGCCAATCAAGCAACATATATATTTTTCTTGGAAGGCATATTTGCACGTAGATGTGACTGGAGCGTATAGCAAAGGTTTGAGCAGAGGAATTCGTTAAATGAAGTTGCACAACAAGATGATGCTTACACTGCTCCTGATGTACAAGATAACACATATGTTCCTAATATCTTTGAGAACCATCACGTCAATGATGCCGGCAAAAAGATTGCCTGTCGTGCTATGGACATACAAGAGTTGATCAAGAAGAAGCCAACGTTCGAGGACGTTGATGATGAAGAAGAAGATGGCACCATGGGGAATTACGATTCATACTAATACACATGGCGAAGATGTTGGTGCTGCTGTTGCGGATGATGATTAGATTGCTTTTGTCGTATTTGCCTGTCTGAAGATGGTTTTTCATCTACTATGTCAAATTGTGTTTGCTATGACAACTGAAACCTGATGAACGTGTTGTTTAGTATTTTCTTGTGAGAACATCACTTGTTAGGTATGTTGATTTGTGTTTGGTGATTGTATGACTACTAAAATGTGATGACACTGTTGTTTAGTTGTACTCATATTTGGCTGTGAAACTCGAATTTGATGACATAGTTTGCTGTTGGACTGCAATTTGTTTGACGTCTTCGAATGAGAACAAAGCTGAGCCGACAGGGCCTCTTCTAATTTATTTATTTATTACCAAAAGGGCCTCTATTATTTATTTATTTATGAGCAAAAGGGGATACCCCCTTATTTCCGTTAATAGAAACCATTACATGTTCACAACACTACACCCAGCCTGCTACACAGCTTTCATTCATTACTAGTTTCAGCAAAGTGCTCATGTCATAGCCACTGAATACATCACGAGTGCTACATACACTTCAAATAAAGAGACAATCATCCTACATAGCACATCGATTTTGCCCATTATATTCACAAGCTCTTTCATCTCCTGATTGTTGTCAAGGCCGTTCAGCAGTTGTTGCTTCGCCATGATCAGAGGAACTGCATCTTTAACCCTCTACTTTGCATCTTCCTCTTCTGCCATTCCTTCAGTTACTTGTCCAACACCCCAACCTGCTGGTATTGGGATTCCTCGGCTAACCAAATAATTAGCGTAGTTGCATTCCCCCACATCAGCAACTTCCTAGAAATACAAATCACATGAATCTTCCTTTTTCTACACGAATCAAATTGGAAGATCATCAACCAAACTATTAAAAAAATCAGCAACTGAAAGCAGTAGAACAACACTTAAACATATTAGTACCCCATGATTCGAGCATTTGTAGAAGACTCGTCCACGGTTGAGGATTGTGGTTGAGACGCGACAGATGACTCGGTGTGATTTGCAGCAGTGGCACCACACAAACGACAACAGGTTGCGATGGGCAACCGGCTGCGGTGCGTGTGCCAGCGGGGGTGTGATGAGACCCACATGCGATGGTACGGGTGGCGACTTGGCGCATATCTGGTTGTTGCCTGCTGAAGAGCAGGTGGACGAGCAGCCAGTGAACATGGTTGCTACGGCCAGAGCTTCTGATGCTAGGCAGAGTAGGTAGAGAAGAGGAGAAGCGAATGTTGGAAATGTCAGTTTCATTACTTACAGAGTAGCATAGCACCATATATAGTCATAGTCTATGTTTGGATTCGAACCACCTACAGGAGCGAGTCTCTCTTTTTTCTAAAACTCAGCAACGTCTCTTTAGTGGTACACTAGCTTGTTCTGTATGCCTTCTCAAGCCTTTGATTTTCTTTCTTTTTTTATGAGGAAGGAAGGAGGGCAAAATTGAGAGTTCCTGGGACTCGAACCCAAGACCTCTCGTTTGAAAACCAAGGGTGCTAGTCACTTATGTGCGAATGTTCCCTGGGAGGAGGACGGCAGACGAACGCATTTTCCTCGCAGTTTTAGTTGTGACACAAGATCGATAGGTCGCAGTTTCGGGAATGTTATCAGGTGAACGAGCCCAGTTTTTCTTTTCTTCCTATATATAAAAAAGTATGTTACTTGGTGTCGGCTTAGTCAATAAACGATTGTGCCAACCTTGACCGTTGGATTGAGATTCAACCTCTGTCGTGTTTCTTTAGTCTCTTCTTCCTCGAGTCACCATAGCCAAACCCGCACTGGCGGGACCGCCTGCTCCTGCCTCCCACGGCTGGCTGTGCTACCGCGCACGCATCATGGCCACATCACACCCTAAATCTTTGTGCATCTTCCTTGGCTCCTGTTCGTTCCCGTCCGAGGCCTCACCATCATCCTCCGCCTTGGTTCGCTCGCTGCGGCGCCGCCCTCCGGTGTTGTCAACATGGTCAACAATCGAGAGGAATAAGGACATGACTATACATGGTGAGGATGACAGTAGGGACCCAACAGTGCGCGCAGTAATTTTGTTTTTTTGGGACGGAGAAGGGTATCAAGTGGGTTGTGCGGGAGCTGTGGCCCGTCTGGCCCAGGCTCTTATTTCTTATGTTTAGCACATGACTAGCCCAGTTTGTGTTTTTCCTTTCTGAAAATGGCTAGCCACCTATTTTGTTTTTTGCAGAATAACCAACGTAGGCCTACTTGCTTTTCTACTCCATGCTGGGCCGGAAATCTTTCAAGACGAGGATGGATGCATTTTGCCCAGAAAATATGCTATAAGTAATAAGAAATGGGCTATAACTAATAATAAATGGGATATAAAATGAAGAAATACAGAAAGCAGGCAATTAGTTCCAAAATACTTTTTTCTTTCGGATTTTGATATATTAAATTTCATTGTTTTTGTGCAGGTAAAATTTCGTTGAATTTAAATTAAGGTATATTTAGTTTTAAAATTAATTTGAATCTGGCTAGAAATTTCGGGCTGTATGCTGTTTAGGACAGATTTGGAGGCTGACTTGTGGGTCTACTAGGTTGATGTGTACGAAAGGCTTTGTCAACTTAGTCCACAAACGATTCTAGTAGTAGTGACCATTGGATGTTAATCCAACGGTCGTGCTGCTTCTTAAATATCTGATCTTCTTCCTCCATCCACCCAAACTAGCGCCGGTGGGACTGCCTGCTCCCGCCTCCCGTGGCCGGCTGTGCTGCCACACAGGCCGCACCGCCCCACCCTACTCCATTGCTGGCCAGGCCATTCCTCTACACACCCACACCTCCTGTTATTTTCCAGCGACGGCAGCAGGACGAACAAACCCTCGTACACCCCACCACATGGGCAACCAATGCTGAGTCTTCCTCGGCTCCATGTCATTCCCTTCCTAGTCCTCGCCGTCGTCCACCACCATGGTGCTCTCGGCGCGGCCTGGTCAACGTGGTCAACGAACGACATCCATCGTACATGGACTGTACGTGGAGAGGCTGACAACTGGGTCCACTTCACAAAAGGAAATGCCTCCTTATTACGTGCAAAATAATAATTCCTCCACCTCACATCTGGGACCCACCGGAAGGGCCTCTGTATTTCGTAAAAAAACATGCCCCCCGCTGACAGGTCGGACCCACCAGCTACATCTTCGCACGCAAGGAAGTGCGTCCTTATGATGCACAAAAAATGAATGCTCCCCCTGCTAGCTGGAACCCAGCATAGTGGGAGGCTGACTTGTGGGCCAACCAAGTTGAAGGGGACGGAGGGCTTTGTCAACTTAGTCAATATGAACGATTCTAGCTCCAGTTATCGTACGATGTTGAAAGCACAAGTGCTCCCTAGGTGGTTTTTGTAATTAATGTCAACATATCTCTTATTGGACTAATACTTTTATCTAGTATATTTCAGATAAGTCCAACAATAGAGTGGCATGGACAAGAGGATGTGGAACCCCTTCAAGATGCTAAGGACAAAGGATTGGCTCAAGCTTAAAGCTCAAGACTCTACATTTTATATTTCAGTGATCCAAGATTACATTGAGTCCATAGGGAAGCCAATACTATTAAAAAGGGGATGATGTGTTCCTTAATGGCTTGCTTGCTCAAAGTGCTTAGTGATATGCTCTAAAGCCCTCGACCACTTTCTCACATCCACATATGTCCCAAACCAAGTCAAACTCGGCCCCACCGATTTGATCTATCCGGCGCCACCGAGTTCATTTGACATAGCCACTGCTAGAAACCCTAGTCACTTCGGTCTCAGCGATAGGGATCTTGGTCTCACCGAGATGGAATTGCAAACTCTCTGTTTCCCTTTGCAACGTTTCAGTCTAACCGAGATGGAGCGATCAGTCCCACCGAGTTTGCAGTGCAAACTCTCTACTTCCCTTTCATAATGTTTCGGTCCCACCAAGATGAGCGAATCGGTCCCACCGAGTTTGCCTGACAAACTCTCTGGTTAGCTTATTACCAAAATCGGTCCCATCGAGTTTGTGTAATCGTTCAAACCGAGATTACGTTATGCCCTAATCCTAACAAAATTGGTCCCACCGAGTTGACATGTCGGTCCCACCGAAATGCCTAACGGTCACTGATGGTGTCCTGGAGTAGGGTGTACTCAACACGTCGTCTCTCGATCAGTTGGATTGGGCCGAGGACCCCCATGGCTGTATACTCATGGGCCAGTCCGGACAGCTGCCGCATACAAGGAAGAATCCACAAGACTTGGCGATCAAGACAAGGACTCCTCCCCCACCGGCGTATTCGGCTAGGACTCTTGTTATCCTAGGCCTCTGGTGCATTATATAAACCGGGGCCAGGCTAGTCGATAGACATAGACAACAACAATCACACCATAGGCTAGCTTCTAGGGTTTAGCCTCTCTGATCTCGTGGTAGATCAACTCTTGTACTACCCATATCATCAATATTAATCAAGCAGGAGTAGGGTTTTATGTAACACCCCGGATGTGACTTTCCATCTTTGTAACTCCAACTCTTGCCATTTTCGGCTATGTGATATGATATTCCCTCCGTGGTTGGGTTTTGTCTTTTGTTTTGCATTTTATTCATGTCATGCATATCATATCATGTCATCATGTGCATCTCATTTGCATACGTGTTCGTCTCATGCATCCGAGTATTTTCCCCGTTGTCCGTTTCGCAATCCGACACTCCCACATGCACTGGCGCACCCCTCTTGTCTCCTTTCGTGTGCGGGTGTTGAACGTTCTCTGAATGGACCGAGCCATGCCAAGTGGCCCTGGTATAGCACCGGTAGACCACCTGTCAAGTTTCGGGACGTTTGGAGCTCGTTTGGTACTCCAACGGTTATCCGCATATCCAGCAAGGCCTCTTTTAAGTTGCAGCCCAACACCCCTCCAAAACAGCCCAATAACCCATCTAACTCCCCTCCATGCTCTCGGTCGTTCGATCACGATCGTGTGGGCAAAAACTACACCCCATTTGGACAATCCTAGCTCCCTCTACCTCTATATATAGACCCCTTCCACGAATTCCGGACGAAACCCTAGACGAACCCCTCTCCGCGCCGCCGGACATGTCCGGATCGGACCTGACGCGTCCGCCGCCGCGCCCGGACGAATCGCAGCGCGCCACGTGGGCGTC
>NC_057798.1:775548980-775568557 GCF_018294505.1 Triticum aestivum | reverse complement strand
CCATTGAACCCACCGTGGAGCGATGTCTGCATGGCATTGTATTGCCGCGCAAAACTCTTCTCTTTTTCTCTACATGTTCAACATGACTGTGTACAATATCTGACATGCATACGAAAAAGTAAGGTGAGATTATGTAAGGAGAGCATGCAGAAATTTAGAGAGATGGTAACAACCAGTGGATGGATCCAAAAATAATGATAGCAGACTGATGATTGCATTAATTTAATAAAAAGACAGATGATGATTGCTTTACTATTTGTTTCCCACCCAAGATGAACAACATAGGCATACCCTAGGTGAACCAGATATTAGACAGAGATACTATTCATTGCTGCCTCGATATGTGCCCCACAACTAATTTAGAACTCAAGTTTGAACATTAATTTGGACCTGACTTGGAGTTTAAGAGGTGAACATGATGATAAGTAGCAGGTAATTTTAAGCAATGCATAACATAAGTAGAAAAAAAGAGTGCAACCTCTCTTGTGGACCCGTGTACTCCTTAGGTTCATCTGCTGAGTCGATGATGGTGATGCCATTGCGGTGGGTGCCGGTGGCAGGAAAGGAGATCTAAGGCGGTGAAAGACGGTCAGGAGTCGTGATGTCTGGTTTGGTGGATGCTTCTGTCGATGGAGCAGCTCAGGTGGGGTGGACGCTATCGTGGCAGGCGCAGGACAAACCACACAAAGTTCTCTTCAACACCTACCTGTAACTGAAGTAATTCTGTAAGGGCTCATTTGGCTTGCATGATTCTAAAAACGCGGGGATAGGAAAAACACCAGAATAGGATAGGAATGCACATGGTAAACAGAGCATTTGTAAACATAGGATTTCTATCAACTTGGGTGTTTGGTTCACAGGAATTGGAAGAGCAGAGGAATGCAAAGAAATATGGCCAAAATAAAGTGAAACCATATGAAAGCGTGTACAGTTAGAATATTATTCTGCCACTAATGCACTTGGTCTTATTTTCATGCATAGGATTTTGAAAAGTAGATCCAGGTGGATGTTTTACCCCATTTCTTTCAACAAAATGCATGACTAATTGAATAGTAGAGTGCCATAGGAAAATTCCCTCTTGCTATGTATTTCTGTTGAACCAAAATAGCCCTAATGGATCGACATGAATGTAGAGTAATAAGTGATGCAACAAGTGTACAACCTCTTTGTCGGGGAAGCTGATCCACGAACACCTATGGGACCGGCGGACCGAGCCCCTTTCGGTTCGGCGGGGGGCGGAGATCGCACGAAGAGCGGATCGAGGCGAAGCACACGAGCAGTTTACCCAGCTTCGGAGCTCTCCGGAGAGATAATACTCCTACTGCTGCTTGTCTGATTGTATTGAGTTCTTGCTCGGGAGCGCTGAGTGCTACAGTACACACGAGCTGCTAACGAGACCAAGCGTGAGTGTGTTTCCGGTTCCGAACCCCCTCTACGTTGCGCATGGGCCTCCTTTTATATGCTCAAGGGGTCACCGACAGGTGGCAACGTAGACAAGGGTAAAAACTTAAAAAGAGGGGTGGTTGGTACAGCTACCTGTACAGTGTATCCTACCTAACCCTGACGGCAGGGGACAATGGCATTAAATGCCCGTCTACGTCGCCCAAATAGTGCAAAAAGGGGCTGCCAGGGGCGCCACCGCTCGCCACGATGGCGATCTTGTCAGCGTCGCATGCTACCGCGCACCGCTGGCTGCACAGCCTCTCGCCACGCGTGCCTGGAAAGGCCTTAGGGCGACACGTTGGTGGATGTGCTGGAGCACGGGTACAGAGTGGTCGCTTGCCGCGGCAAGCACCTTGCCGCGGTCGTTGCCTTGTCGCGCCCGGAAGCTTGTCGCTCACCGGGCCTTGCCGGGATGCGTGGCGCGTCGCGGCAAGTTCCTTGAAATGCCTTGGTTGGCCTTCCCGGCAAACTCCTCTTGCCGGGGTCTTGTCTCCTTGGCTTGAATATTTTGTTCTTGAATGGCTCCAAAGGAACCACGGAGGACCTTGGCGGTCACCCGGCAAGCCTTGCCGCGGGGCACTGCAACTGCCCGTGCACAAGTTCGGGATACTAGGGTACCCCTACTCTAGTACACCGACAGGAGCCCCCAGGCCTGGGCCACACACGGTGCCGAGCGCTGTTGGGCCAGGCCCAAAACAGGGCACGGGCACACGCGGCCTGGGTTACGCCGTATCTTACTCCGTATCCACCGCGCCCTCCCCCAACGGCACGCGTCGAATGCGGCATCGTGGGAGAGATCGTGGGTGGTTTCTTTATTCGGAAGGACGAAACGTCCGCCCCCTCCCTCTTTATAAGCAGGGGAAACAGGGGCAGTTCGCCCATCTCGCCAGTTGTTACTCCAATCTCAGGAATCTCCGCCGCTCGCCCCTTCTCCCCGAAGCTGAGAGAGAGCAGCGCTCTGTCCTCCATTGCCACCAGCACCACCAACGCCGTCGATCTCCTCCACCACCTCCGCCATGGCTCCGAAAGCCGACAAGGGGAAGGGCGTGCAATCGGTCGAGGCGCAGCGGCTCGCGGCGCTGTGAAAGGAGCGGGCCATCTTCCCCCCTCAGCTTGCCGCGAAGGAGCTGAGGGAGTACTACTACCTTTTCTGGTCGACGGAGACACGAGCGCATCCGCGCACGAGGGTACTCCCGGCTGCCGCATCAGGACTGGCTCCAAACGGGTATCCCTTCTTCGCGCTTTCTTCTACTGCGGGCTCTGCCCGCCCTTCTCTGAATTCTTCTGTGACATTATGAACACCTACGGGTTCCGCCTCCTTGACTTCACCCCCAACGCCGTTCTGACCATGCCAGTTTTCGCACATCTGTGCGAAAACTTTGTCGGAGTCCACCCAAATGTAGCTCTCTTTTGCCATTTCTTTATGCCCCGGGTTGAGAGAGGGGAGCCTCTTGCCGGCGGGATCGCTTGGATCTCGAGAGTCGGCAAGAAGGAAGCTTATCTGGAGGGAGAGCTCCGCAGCAAGTGGGAGGAGTGGAGAGCAGAGTGGTGCTGGATCGTCGAGGAGAACCCGCAGCCATTTACTGCCCTGCGCCAAGCCCCAATAGTGCGCGGCAACGATTGGAGCAACGTGGCCCTGGAAGACGACAGATTGAAGATCGCCGTCACCCGGATGCTACGCCTTAGGCTTGCCGGGCTCACCGTAGGCGCCGTTGGCGCAGATTTTCTTCGCCGCTGCATCGCCCCCCTGCAGGAGAGGGGGAGACCCGCCTGTGAGTTCCAGAACTCGACGGATATCATGAGGCTGCGCCCGGGCCTCAACTTCAACTTCACTGTTCTAGAGCTGGACGCGATGCTCCTGGAGCTGTTCAAGCGCGATCCCCAGCATCCATTCGTGCTGCCGAGGGGTGTCGTCCCGTTGTGCAACAACTCCTCGCTCGACCGCATCCACGCAATGATGCCATTGTGCGATTCGCATGGGATTGTCCCAACCTGGCAAGAGCCTGCCGACGACATTGTGCGGGCGTTCTTCGACGGTCTGGAAGAAGTGCCGATCCGCCCTGATGAACAGAAGAGCCTCACCCGCGACACCACCGATAATGAGATGCAGCGCATCGCCACCAGGCTAGAAGAGGTGGCGGCAGCCGTTGCCGCGGGTGAGTTCGGATTCACCATGGAGGAGGCAGAGGCAGCAGAGGCAGCAAGCCTTGCCGAGCGCGAGGAGTTTGCCGGCGAGGAAGAGCTTGTCGGGCCCGAAGATGAGTCGAGCGAGCCCGGCGAGGGAGAGCTTGTCGGGTCTGAACCTTCAGACAGCATGCCGCAAGCGGAGCCCCCAGCTCCACCAAGAAGGCGTCTCCGCAAGGTGAAGGACGTAGCGGGGTGGCAGACACGTCAACAGCCGCCGTGCCACGCGACACGCTCTACCGCGGCAAGCACTGTTGCCGCGGGAGCGCCTCACGTCGCCGCAGCAACTGGAGCGGGGTCTTCCCGGTCCACCGCCACTGCTCCCGCCAAGCGGACAAGGGATCCTACTCCTCCGCCTCGTCGCATCGGAGGCGAGCCGGACTTCGATCTCTCCGCGCTCAGCTCCGACGAGGAAGAAGAAGAGTAAGATTTTTTTGCTGTTTTTGTAGTTCTTCAATTTTGTTGCTTTGTCTTGTATCTGACTTGCTTTACTCTGGACCTATTCCTTTTCAGGACGCTGGCCCAGAGAGCGGCGAAGAGAGCCAAGGCCCCGGTGATTGTCATCGAGGACGAACCCACCACGCCAGCAGAAGGTGTGCCCGAGACCACCTTGCCAGACCCGGCAGCTTTTCCCCAAAGCAGCCCCCAGCGCAGCCCCCAGCATAAGTGTATAGTTTATTTCCTGCTTTCAGGCATGCATGGGTGCTCTTCCTTTTGCTGATATCTGACTGTTGATTTGTGTAGGAGCAGAGCAGCCTCACCAGGAGGGTCCGGAAGCAGCTCCCGAAATGCCATCTGCTTCGACTACACCGCCAAGGGAGGATTCCCCGGCAAGGGAGCGTTCTCCGGCGATGGAGAACTCTCCGGCAACAGACATCGCCAGTGATCCTCCGGTGGTTGAGACCATGGCTGCAGATCCTAGCACAGGTAATCTTCTTGCTTGAAAACTTGCCCTTGGGTTTTTCTTCTTCTTTTCTTTCTGGATGTTTGCTTGACTTCTCTCCCTTCTACGTTCGCCAGGTCCATCCGCCGCGGAGCCAATGGAAACCGAGGTCGCCGGCGAGGAGAACGCGCGCAGCAACACCGACGACGCCGCTGCTACTGAGGGAGAGGCCGGTGCTGATGATCTCGCCGGCGAAGAGGCTGCCAAAGCTGCCGCCGCAGAAGCTGGCGAGGGATCCGGCGATCGCACTGACGGCCCCGAGGTCGCAGGAGCGCCAGGCGCTGCACCGACCGCCGATCCCTCCGCTGCTGCCGCAGCGCCAGGCTCCGAAGAGCCACAGCCCGGCGCCTACCTGAAGGCCGGCGATGGTATCTTCATCAAGCTTCCCTGGGCGTCAAGCTCCAGGGCGCCGGTCGAGGGAGAAATCCTGGACGGAGAGGTGCTTGCCTCCGCCGGGCTGACGCTGGTTGACGCGCCAAGCAGCAGCAGTGATGAGCCTGAAGAGGAGCGGCTGCTGCAGAAGCTGACATCGCTCTACTGTGCCCGACAAGCCAAGCTGGCCTCCCGAGAAGCGCTTGTCGCGAAGGCGGGAGTTGACATTGAGAAGCGCGCGGAGGAGCTCTGGGGCCTCAGGCAGGAAGCTCTCCGGTCCTTGGCGGAGGAGCGAGAGCAACTTCTCGAGGAGCGGAAAGCCTTCCTCCTCGAGAAGGCTGAAGCTGAAGAGAAGCAACGGCTTGTCGCTGAAAACCTATTTGCGCAGGAAGGAGAGTTGGCGCAGCGCAAGGTCAATCTTGACAGCCACGAGGAGGAGCTCGCCGCGCGCGAGCAAGCAATTGGCGGGGCTCTCAAAGAGGCAAAGGATGCTGCCGCAGCTGCCGAGGCCGCCAAGAAGGAGCTGGAGACAAAGGTAGCGCAGCTGGAGGCTGATCTCAGGGCAAGCGGCGAGGAGCTTGCCGCGCTCAAGCGTGAGCGCGAGAAGGACGTTGCCGCTCATGGTGAGCTGCAGGGCCTTCTCGCTGAGAGGAGCAAGGAGCTCAGCGCCGCCAAGGATTCCAATGCAGACCTCGAGTTGAAGCTGGCCACTTTGACTCAGACGCTGGACGGCGCCAGGGAGCGGGAGGTGGCCTTGTCGGAGAAGATCAAGGCCGACGAGGCACTGCTGGCAAGTGATGTTGCCGCCCATGAAGCTTTTAGGGAGACTGTGGACCACTGGACTGAGGGTCTGGTGAATGTTGCCGCCGCCATCGACGGGGAGCTGGCACAGCTGGGGATCGAGGATCTCGGGTACTCCTCCGATGAGCAGCTCCAACCTAGCGCCAAGCTCAGCTTATTCTTCAAAGGCGTGGCGACGGCATTCCAGCGACTCCGGGAGAAGATCCCAAAGCAGCTGGCCGACGAGTCACGCAAGATCTGCACGGGAGTTCTTCAGAAGGTGCTTGTGAAGGTGGCCTTCCGCAACCCAGGCCTCAACCTCACCAACGTCCTCAGGTCCCTGCCGCCGGATGCGGATCTGGAAGCGCTCAAGGCCCTTGTCGCACCCATTGTGGACAAGGTGAGCGAAATCAAGAGGGTCGAGGGCGATTGCGTAGATTAGGCCGCCCGTTTTCTCTTTTTCTTGTCGCTGCTGGTTATGTCATGAGAACAATCTGTTAGAGCCGCGACAAGCTATCTTGTAATATAACTCTATTTTGGGTAACTATTGCTATGTTATTTCCTTTACTTGATTCCTTCCTTTGTATGGTTTTGCCCTACGCTTTTAGGGAACTTGTCGGCGCAGGCACCTTAGCCGCGAGCGCTGAGTGCGGGACATCAGCAGCCTGCTGGTGGTGCCGCTTCCGACAAGAAACCTTGTCGCAACTAGTCGCAGCTCACTTAAGTTGTTGAGCAGACTCGAAACAAAGTAAGGGCGCAACTAGCTACGAGTTGGTTCCTCCACGCACAGGTTTTCCATACAAAGTACGGTCGTTCGAGGAAGATAACTTAAAAATTTAAAACTGATTGCTCAAACTTTGTCAACTTAGCTTTTCTGTCATTCGCTTTCTGGCAAGCCAAAACTTCCTTGAACGATGCCTGGTCCACACCATTATCTTCTCCTTTCCCCCGGCAAACTTGTGTGCGAGGGAGCCTTCCTTTCCTTTTTGAGAAAAAGAAAGAAGAGAAAATAAAGATATGGAGCCCTACGGCTCGTTATTGCTTACTGGGGGTAGGTGCTGCACATAGTGTCAGATAAGGCATGCAAAGATAGTAGAAAGCATGAAATTGACAAGATGTGCGGAGCACATGAGCTTTACTTATGCACGGGGTCTGCGCCCGGCTCTGTACAAAGGATTACATGCAACATCGGCAAGACTTGTACAAAAGGTGGTTGCCGGAACAGGTTCCGGCAACCGCGCCTTACGGGTAAAACTTACGAAGATGCTCAATGTTCCAGGAGTTGCTCACTGGAATGCCATCTTCGGTCTCAAGGCGGACAGCGCCGGGCCTAGTGACTCGTTTCACCCAGTAAGGGCCTTCCCACTTTGGCGTCAACTTGTTGGAATTCTTGGCGGACTGAACGCGCCAAAGAATAAGGTCGCCTTCCTCGAAACTTCTGGCATTAACTTTGCGGCTATGGTAGTGGCGCAAAGCTTGCTGGTATCGAGCAGCTCGTACAGCAGCCTGAAGACGGTCCTCCTCAAGGAGCAGCGCATCATCTTGTCGCAGCTGCTCTTGCTCAAGCTCATCATAAGCGAGCACTCGAGGTGACCCGTATACGAGTTCCGTGGGGAGAACTGCCTCTGCTCCATAGACTAGAGCGAAAGGTGTCTGGCCAGTGGCTCGATTTGGCGTCGTCCTGATCGACCAAAGAACCACCGGCAGCTCCTCAATCCAGTTCCTTCCGCATCTGCGTAGCCTGTCGAAAGTTCTGGTCTTGAGCCCGCGCAGCACTTCAGCATTTGACCTCTCCGCTTGACCGTTGCTTCTTGGATGAGCAACAGAAGCGAAGCAGACCTTGGCGCCAAGATCTTGGACGTACTGCATGAAGGTGCGGCTCGTGAATTGCGTGCCGTTATCGGTGATGATCCTGTTAGGGATCCCGAAACGGCAAACAATCGACCTGAAGAACTTAACTGCTGACTGTGCTGTCACCTTCCTCACTGGTTCCACTTCCGACCACTTTGTGAACTTGTCGATCGCGACGTACAAGTACTCAAAGCCCCCGACAGCTCGGGGAAAGGGGCCGAGGATGTCGAGCCCCCAGACCGAAAATGGCCAGGATAAATGGATCGTCTGGAGAGCTTGAGCTGGCTGGTGTATCTACTTGGAATGGAACTGGCATGCTTCACACTTGGTTACTTGTGCAGTCGCATCCTGGAGGGCTGTCGGCCAAAAGAAACCTTGCCGGAACGCTTTGCCGGCAAGTGCTCTTGCGCCAATGTGGTGACCACATATGCCTCCATGTATCTCTACCAACAGCTTTTGCCCGTCTTCCTGGTGAATACACTTCAATTTCACACCGTTGAGTCTTCTTCTGTACAGTGTGTTGTCGACAAACTGGTACATACTGGACTGCCGGGCTACTCTTTCCGCTTCTTCTTGCTTTTCAGGAAGTTCTCCTGTCTGAAGGAAAAGGACTATCTGCTGTGCCCATGCTGGAGCTTGTGGCTCGACAACAAGGACTAAAGGCACATCTGCTGCTGCGGGAACATCTGCTTCTACTGTGAGAACCTGCGGCTCAGCCGGAGCTTGATGTTCCCTGGCAAGCTTGCCGGAGCAAAACTTGTTGGGAGCGTCTGCTACGACGGAACAAACCCTAAGGCTTGCCGGAGCAGACTGCTCCTCAGAACCCTTGGTGTTGATCTTGGGGACCTTCTTGGCGGCGGCTTTGGGGAGCTCTGCCGGAAAATAGTCACCAGAAATCAACTCCCTCTTCTTGTTCTGTCCAGTTGATGGTGTTACAGACGGTTGAGTCAGCTTGAGCACAAAGATCCCTGGTTCCACAGGTAACTTAAGTGCGGCGCACTTTGACATGCCATCAGCAATGTCATTCTGAGCTCTTGGAACATGTTCCATCTGTAGGCCGTCAAGGTGCTCTTCTAGCTTTCTCACTTCATCGACGTAAGCTTCCATCAATGGACTCTGGTAATTTTTGTTCACTTGGCGGACGAAAAGCTGTGAGTCACCCCTGACAATGAGCTTCTTAATCCCAAGGTCTGCCGCGATCCTGAGACCGGCAAGCAAGCCTTCATACTCTGCGGTATTGTTCGTTGCCTGCTCCTTGGGGAAGTGCATCTAGACTACATACTTGAGGTGCTCTCCGGTGGGTGCGATAAGTAGCACACCCGCACCGGCGCCTTGCAGCGAGAAGGCACCATCAAAGTACATCAGCCACTCTTTGCTTGCCTCCTTGACGGGGATGCTCGTTTCTGGAATTTCTTCATCTTGTGTTGGCGTCCATTCTGCTATGAACTCTGCCAATGCTCTGCTTTGGATAGTTGAAGTGCTCTCAAACTTGAGGCCAAAGCTTGATAGTTCCAGTGCCCACTCGACAATCCTGCCTGTTGCTTCTGGATTTTGCAGTATCCTCTTCAGCGGAAAACGAGTGACGACTGTGATCTCATGTGCTTGGAAGTAATGGGGCAGCTTTCTCGAGGCCATGAGAAGGCCGAAAAGCAATTTTTGCACGCCAGAGTACCTTGACCTAGCCCCCTGTAGAAGGGAACTGACAAAGTAAACTGGGCGCTGCACCATTCTTTTCTGCGTTTCCTTATGCGTCTGCGCAGATCCATCTTTGTCGGGACCAGAGCTTGTCGATGAAGTCCCTTGCTTGTCACTGGATGCATCTGCTGTGGTGGCTGGCTCATCATCCACCTCCCTCTCCGCCACTAACGTAGCACTAACCACTTGATTGGTTGCCGCTATATACAGCAGCAACTTCTCTTGTGGCTTAGGTGCGACAAGTGTTGGAGTGGAGGACAGGTATCTCTTCAAGTCCTGCAGCGCAGCCTCCGCCTCCGGAGTCCATTTCATTGGACCTGCCTTTTTCAATATTTTGAAAAATGGCAGGGCGCGCTCGGAAGATCTAGAGATAAACCTGCTGAGAGCAGCCACGCAACCGGAAAGTCTTCGTACATCCTTGACGCGCTTGGGTGCTTCAATCTGCTCAATGGCTTTGATCTTGTCGGGATTGCCTTCGATTCCCCGCTGCGACACGAAGAACCCGAGAAGCTTGCCGGAGGGGACTCCAAACACGCACTTCTCTGGGTTAAGCTTGAGGTTGATCTTGCGCCAAAGATGTCGGGGAAGCTGATCCACGAACACCTATGGGACCGGCGGACCGAGCCCCTTTCGGTTCGACGGGGGGCGGAGATCGCACGAAGAGCGGATCCAGGCGAAGCACACGAGCAGTTTACCCAGCTTCGGAGCTCTCCGGAGAGATAATACTCCTATTGCTGCTTGTCTGATTGTATTGAGTTCTTGCTCGGGAGCGCTGAGTGCTACATTACACACGAGCTGCTAACGAGACCGAGCGTGAGTGTGTTTCCGGTTCCGAACCCCCTCTACGTTGTGCATGGGCCTCCTTTTATATGCTCAAGGGGTCACCGACAGGTGGCAACGTAGACAAGGGTCAAAACATAAAAAGAGGGGTGGTTGGTACAGCTGCCTGTACAGTGTATCCGACCTAACCCTGACGACAGGGGACAAAGGCATTAAATGCCCGTCTACGTCGCCCAAATAGTGCAAAAAGGGGCCGTCAGGGGCGCCACCGCTCGCCATGATGGCGATCTTGTCAGTGTCGCATGCCACCGTGCACCGCTGGCTGCACAGCCTCTCGCCACGCGCGCTTGGAAAGGCCTCAGGGCGACACGTTGGTGGATGTGCTGGAGCACGGGTACAGAGTGGTCTCTTGCCGCGGCAAGCACCTTCCGCGGTCGTTGCCTTGTCGCGCCCGGAAGCTTGTCGCTCACCGGGCCTTGCCGGGACGCGTGGCGCGTCGCGGCAAGTTCCTTGAAATGCCTTGGTTGGCCTTCCTGGCAAACTCCTCTTGCCGGGGTCTTGTCTCCTTGGCTTGAATACTTTGTTCTTGAATGGCTCCAAAGGAACCACGGAGGACCTTGGCGGTCACCCGGCAAGCCTTGCCGCGGGGCGCTGCAACTGCCCGTGCACAAGTTCGGGATACTAGGGTACCCCTACTCTAGTACACCGACACTCTTTGCCATAGCCGTGTCGACCTCAGCATCACTGGGTTCGTCACTGAAGAAGTTGAGGCAGAGGTGGATGTCGGAGGTGTGTAGGAAGATCTGAGGAATCTATAGATGGTGTCCAGGGCACTGCTCTGTTGTGATGGATCGTTCTGTCGTTGGAGCAGCTCCAGTGAGCCGTAAGACGTCAAGGCTGAAGTAGCACAAGACAGAGATCATTAATCTCAAGTGGTATTCTAATAGCATCTCCAATACATGATGTAAAATAGATGTAAAATTTCCATCACCAAAAACCATCTGACTACAACAGATGAGGTAAAAACTGTTGACTCTGAACTTAACTATCGAAACTGAAATTTACTGTGGAATCTGAATGTTACTATCGAAACTGAACGCAATGGTAGCAGAGAGGCACTTGACATGTAGTTTAGGGAGGGCCTGCAGTTCATCTTCAACCTGCACCCCCCTGAGCCGCCAGCCACCACCGGCCGAACCGCCGGCCCCTGCGTCGCCTCGCCGACCCAAAACAACTCCCCACCTCCGGTCCACCGCCGCCGTGCCGCCCGGACAGCCCTCTGGGCCCCCCGCCCCCGACCCTGAACCCCAAGATAGATAGTGGGGTACCTCTCCGGCGAACCCCCTCCCCGCTATGGGTGGTTCTTCCTTAACTCCGGCGAGCCCCCCCCCACCCCCTGAAAACCAACTGACCCAAAAGTCGATTCAGTCGACTGAAGTGTAGCTAAATCAGATCATAGCAGCAGCACGAGCGAGGGGGAGAGCAGCAGTAGCAGTGCGAGCGAGAGCCGGAGCAGCAGCAGCTGGGCGAGCGAGCGAGCGAGCGAGAGCCGGAGCAGCAGTAGTAGATCCGGGTGGTATGACCGCTGCCGTCGAAGAGGCCTCGCACTGGGGGAGAGCCGCCATGGAGATGTCACCCGTGGCGCTGGCTTCAAGGTAGCCGCTCCATGGGGGTGCGAGATGGAGCACCGTCAGCGCTGGGAGGTTGACTTAAGGAGAAGGTGCAATGCGATGAGTGTACAACCTCTTTGGTGGCGCTAAGTAGGACTCGGCTTCGTCCGAGGAGTCGGTGAGGATGATGCGGTTTCGGTGGAGCAGGTTAAGGCAGCGCTGTAGGGATGGAGCAGCCGCGATAGACGAGGCGATTGTCGGAGCAGCTCCATGGAGGTGGAGGACGGGGCGGCTGAACCGGCGGGACGATGAGATGGACGACGGATCCTCATCTAGGGAGGTGGACGAGGGACGTCGAGCTATTGCGGTGGACAATGTCATCGTGGAAGAGGCTCCAACTAGGCAGCAGTGAGGTGGCGAACGAAGGAGAGTGGGGTTTCGCGGCTGGAGCAGAGAGGTTATGGCAGCCTGGGATTTCGAATGGCGAAAAGGAGGTGATGGGAGGGGGTGAACCATGACTTAGGGACGCGCTTGTCCAAAATGTAGGGTGTGTTACAAAGGTACCCCCATCGATTTGAACTAGCGACCCTTTCAGCTCAGGGTTAGAAGGGGGATTTTGCATGTCAAGATTTGGTAGCTGGAGGGAGTTTTCGTGCACGTTGTAATTTCGGGATAGCAAGGCGCGGGTTGTGAAGGCGCCAGTTTTGGGAGCACGATATCTGAATCGGGATATAACAAGGCACGGGTTGAATTTTAGGGACAAGTCTAACGTGTAATATTGTACTTGTACGTACCAAATCAATTCGCACTTCCCTCAACCAAAAAAAACGAAAAAAAATAAAACTGTTCACACCACACAAAGAGAGAGTCTTGCCCCGTTTTACTATACAAGTGCTATTCAAAGCTACTCCCTCCTTCCATCTATATAGGGACTAATGCGTTTTTCGATGCTAACTTTGACCAAATATTAGAGCAATAATATATGACATGCAACTTACACAAAGCACACCGTTAAATTCGTGCGTGAAAGGAGCTTTCAATGATATAATTTTCACATTGTGCATGTCATTTACTATTAATCTTGTCAATAGTCAAATGTGGTCTTAAAAAACGCATTACGCCCTATATAGACGGAAGGAGGGAGTATGAATCCATGTTATGTCCAATTAAATTTTTTCGCTGGCTGTATAATGCATGTAACCTACTCATACCAACATTTTAGTGCATTCCAAATGTCTATACTACCGCTGCAATTCGAACTGAATTTGAATTCGTTTCTCTATTTCAATAAGAATCTACAATCATGATTGTTGCCAACTTCAACCATCATTCGTGTATTACCTTAATAACACACCACATGATTACTATAGAGATAGATATGAACTATGTGTACTATATGAACTCGAATTCTATTTTTTGAATACACTTGATGTTGATTCCAAATAATAGTACATTTGATGTACTAACTATATATTCATAATCTAAATCATGTTCCATACGTACACCTTGTTTATCACACAAAGTATAGTGCCCCGCCCCCTACATTATGACAAGTATTTAGCCCTGGGCTGCAAAAGCCACACATTAGCCCAAATTATAATCAATGTTCTATATATTATATGTAGTACTAGCAAGATGCCGATGCGTTCCATGGAACATTGACATGATCAAGAGGAGGCCTTATTTGCAAATATGGAGAGGAGTGTGGGTATCTTTTTCAAAGTTGCCATAGTTTCCTTCCTATCCGTCAGATATAAATCGGATGGCCTATATTGCAGGATGGCAGGCACACCATCATCAACAACTTTGTTTTTTATAAGAGTAGAGATAAAATATATTATATGTAGTATAACATGTTCATAACCACACCATGTGTATCACTGTTATATATATTCACACATGCATCAGTTTAAAACACTATGATAAATTCTTCAAATATCTGAATCCGCTTTTTTATAATGAATTATGATCTCTATTCTTCTTTTACACCCACACAATCCTCTTATCTTTGTAGCTAGCGCTAACTTTCTCTCGTGCATGCACACGCCCGCATCCCTCTCACCTCCCTCAACATTCTCTAGCTCCATCATGCAAATTTGTCTTTTCACTTTAGGTCGTTCACCCACAGTGTGTGTAGGCCCCCCAGCTCCTTCTTTACGGCACACAATGATCGATATGCCTCTCTAGCCAAGTGTGCCTAGCACAAACACAAGCTTCCCCTCTTCTCTTATCACCGTCCATGCCTCACTCCCACCACTCTTTTCATTGATCTCGTACTCACACACTCCTTCCCCCTCGATATAGTATGCCTCTCGCACCACCTCCTAGATGCATCCCTCTCTCTATCCTTCTCCCCGTGCCTTATTTGCTTCTAACGCATACATGCATGTATACCAATCGATCTCCCATCATATACCTAGGTCGACTTTAACTATTCCACCCCACCCATTGATCGACATACCTCACAAGTTATGTCTCTCCTTTCTCTGACAAAGGACGATTGATCTTCCTATGTAGTTACGTCTGCTTACCACAGCCATATCGTCCCCCCTCATCATTCGTGCATGCCTCCTGACCCGTCTCTCACACGCACATGCACAAACATGCAGCCATCCCCTCTCTTATTGATATTGCAGGTGTGCCCTCTGTTTGTCTAGCAAGCCTCTCCCACCATTTGTTAGAAGCAACTCCACTACCACCCCCTCCAACACTCTAGCTTTGTCTCTCTCCCAACCTTATTCCTCACCTACACATATGCATGGATGCCGATCGATCTCCCTTAATACATGAGGTAGATCAATCTCCCTTAATACATGAGGTAGGCCTTGAGGGAGTCCTGGATAAGGGGGTATCCGGACAGCCGGACTATATACTTTGGCCGGACTGTTGGACTATGAAGATACAAGATTGAAGACTTCGTCCCGTGTCCGGATGGGACTCTCCTTTGCGTGGAAGGCAAGCTTGGCAATTTGGATGATAGATCTCCTTCTATGTAACTGACTCTATGTAACCCTAGCCCCCTTCGGTGTGTATATAAACCGGAGGGTTTAGTCCGTAGGACAACAACAATCATGATCATAGGCTAGCTTCTAGGGTTTAGCCTCTACGATCTCGTGGTAGATAAACTCTTGTAATACTCATATCATCAAGATCAATCAAGAGGGAAGTAGGGTATTACCTCCATCGTGAGGGCCTGAACCTGGGTAAACATCGTGTCCCCAGTCTCCTGTTACCATTAGCCTTAGACACACAGTTCAGGACCCCCTACCTGAGATCCGCCGGTTTTGACACCGACATTGGTGCTTTCATTGAGAGTTCCACTGTGTCATCGCGATAAGGCTTGATGGCTCGTCTCATTGTCAAGGACAACATCACCTCTGGGGTAGCCCTGGCCCTAGGCCAAACTCTCCGGCTGGGCGGTTTCGTCATAACCGTCCGATCGGCTGTCGTGCCGACGATGACTTCTCAGGTCATCAAAAACAGCCTCCACATCGATTCGGAACTCGCCGAACAAATGGAACCAATGGAGCTCTCCTCCCTTAATGAGCTCTTGGATCGCATCGCCGCCCTAGGCGTCGCTATGGACTATGACCGGATCGGGCTTAAACCCAACCAAAGGGAGATTTACTCTCCGCCTGTCACCCATGAGATAGAGGTAGTGGAAGAGCATCGTACGAATTCCCCCTCTATTTTGAGGACGAACTATGTCCAGATTTCCAAGCTCTCTGAGCTGGACACCCGCTCACGGGAGGACATGACCCAAACCCCGAATTCAGAATCGGGAGACGGGCCGAAGAAATTGGGCAACATCCCGGAGCCCGAGCCGTTAAGCTCAGAAGCTTCTTTGCCCCTGGGTCTCAGATTGGGCCGGGATTCGGATTCAAAGCCACCCACCCACCCATACTTACTCAATCTTTCGCATATCAGACAAGAGCCCCAAGAGACAGTACATCATTACTGGGCTAGATTCCTCCTTGTGATAAACATGGTCAAGGACTGTCACGAGGAAGACGCAATCTCCCTCTTTTGCAAAAATTGCACGGACAAAGGGATCCTCAATGCTATAAGTCGCCGTAACATAGTACACGTCGCTGACTTAGCGGCCATAGTGTAAAAATACTGCGCGACGGAAAGCACCTAGAAAGCCCACACAAACTTCTGGGATAAGCCGACTCTCGTTAAACCCTTCGTCTGAACTAAAAGGGCAAACTCTCGTAAGTTACCCGATTAAATTACCAAAAAACCAAAGCCCGATGCAAGGCGTGGAACCGTATTGGAGGAATGGCTCAATGAGCCATGCAAAATTCACAGCACATTGGATACCATGCCAACACATAGCCTTAGAGCATGTTGGATACTCCGGCAGGTTGCAAAGAGCGGCGAGGATCTCCTCATAAACCATACAGCAGAGCAACATCCCGCCGGGAATAACAATATGATATTGACAGTCTTCGAGACTTTCGCCTCAAATAATAGGCTCAAGCGAGCTCAACGCAGTCTCATTGAAGTTTGCGACGTGGCAATAATAAATCCATGGAACAACACGGCTATAACTTACGATGCCAGTGATGAACCTCAATTCTGAATAGTCCGGGCACCAGCCGCTTTGGTCCTTAGTCCAATCGTGGACGGCTTCCGGCTCACTAAAGTGCTCATGGATGGCGGAAGCGGACTAAACCTCATCTACGAGGAAACCCTCAACAAGATGGAAATTGACAAGAGCCGCATTGAGCGAAGCAGCACGACCTTCAGGGGAATCATCCCTAGTTGGGAGGCATGATGTGCGGGAAAAATCACACTGGATGTGGTATTCGGCACGCTGGAGAATTACAGGTCCGAAGAAATTACATTCCAAGTGGCCCCATTTAGCAGCGGATACCACGCCCTCTTAGGGCGGGATGCATTCACGAGCTTCCAAGCTATACCCCATTACGGGTACATGAAGCTCAAAATGCCCGGGCCCAATGGAATCATCACTCTAGCTAGTGATCTGGGTGTTGCACTCCGCACCGAAAATAAAACTGCCGCACTAGCCCTGGAGGCATTATCAGAAGTCGTCGCGGCCGAAGAACTAACAACACTGCGAGCCACAATGGACAGAGACGACGTGATACTCAACAAGCGACCCAAGTCCACCTCTTTCAAACCCGCGGACGAGATAGTCAAATTCCAGGTCCACCCAACGGACCCTACAAAGACAGCTTCCATTGGTACACGGTTGAACCCCACAATAGACGCCGCACTGCGAGATTTCCTGCGTGAGAATTGGGATATTTTCGCCTGGCATCCTTCAGACATACCGGGCATCCCACGCAGGCTGGCCGAACACAACCTCAATATACTGAAAGGATACAAGCCAGTCAAGCAGACTCTTAGGCGCTTCTCAGAGCCTAAGCGGCAAGCCATGGGAGAAGAGCTAGCCAAGCTACTCGAGGCCGGATTCATCAGAGACATCAAACATCTGGATTGGCTAGCAAACCTGCACTACAAAAAATACACTTCCGTGATGATACATGTTTGTCATAGTAGGTCACGTTTCTTGTCATGCATGTACATCCATGACGATTTTATGACAGAATCAAGATAGTCATACCTGTGCTGTCGTAGAAGTGTTCCATGACATTACCAAAATTATCATCACGGAAGTGTCCTTCCACGACGATAAATCACGCGTCATAGAAGTGCTTTCATCAAGGGTGACCGACACGTGGCATCCACCATAACGGAACGCCGTTAAGCTATTGGGTCGGGTTTTGGATCCGATAACCCGTTAACAGCCCCGACCAATGGGGATTTTCCACGTGTAAAATCATCATTGGCTGGAGGAAACACGTGTCGGCTCATTGTTGGGACAGATGACATCCACTCATTGGACAGAAGGCGCCTATGATACGTCGACACGTGGCATGGCCAATCAAGTTTAAATGGGCCGGCCCAACTAAAAGCCCACAAGATTTTGCGGCCCTTAATGGGCCGGCCCAGTTAAAGGCCCACAAGATTTTGCGGACTATAATGGGATGGCCCAGCTAAAGGCCCACAAGATTTCGCGGGCCATAATAGGCCGGCCCAAGTAAAGGCCCACAAGATTTTTGTGTGCCATAATGGGCCAACCCAGGTAAAGGCCCACAAAATTCTTGCGGATCATAATGGGCCGGCCCAGCTAAAGGCCCACGAGATTGCGCTGACATTAATGGGCCGGCCCAGCTGGAGGCCCACAAAATTTTGAGGACCCTAGTAGGCTGGCCCATTAACTAGCTGCCATGTTTTGGGCCAAATGCCGGCCCATAATTGATCCGGCCCATTAATATCCTGCCATGTTCCGGGCCTAATAATGGCCCATATAAGATCCGGCCCGTTAAAAGCCTCCCACTTTATGGGCCAAATCACGGCCCAGATCAGGTCCGGCCCTTTAAGAGGCTTTGGGCTCAATTATGGCCCATATCCGATTCGGCCCGTTGACTGGACGCTATGCTTTTGGGCCCACTTGCTAAATGCCCATTTAGTAATTCGGCTTGATATTAGTTTCGGCCTGTTAAGGGCCCATTTAACATTTCGGCCCTATATTAATTTCGGCCTGTTAAAAGCCCGTCATATAGTTGGGCCTAACTACGGCCCGGTTTGCATCCGGCCTGCTCGCAGCCGATATCTGATTGGGCCAAACAAGGACCGAGACAACTTTGGCCTGTTAAAAGCCCGTGAATTGATTCGCACAATCATGGGCCAGGGTCCATTTTGGGCTGCCGCCGGCTCGTGAGCTATTCGGCATGTTTCAGACCCAGCCTACTTCTCACCTCCTAAAAGCCCATTGAGTTTTCTTGCGAAAAGAGGGCTAGGGGTTACTCGGCCTATTAAAGGCCCGAATCTACTAGTGGGCTAGTTTGACGGGGCCCATGATGCGGATCATACATCATGATTGCATGACGGCCCGATTATGTACCGTAATTTTACGGTTTGGCCGGTTTACTGTGAAGACAGGACATATATACAGTAAAATAACTGCAGCATCGTGAATAAGAAAAAACCTAGACTATACAATAAAGAAATTACGGCATATTACATTCACTGGGCATCAAAGTTCGGCACTATGATAATAAAGCACAAGCAGACAGCAGATTACATACACTGGGCATCAAAGATCGCAACCAGTGCAAATAAACACGCCAGCAAAATAATACACAAAACCGACAGCACTTCAATAGAGTTCAAGAAAGGTTAGCCCTGCTGGGGAGCTGTAGCGCAAGCAGCTGAGCAAGATGATGAGACTGTGCTTGTTCAACACTTATATCTTCCTCACTCTAAAAGATAAACAAGCAGACAGATGACAGGTTTCGCACATAAAAGTATCAGTGCTGACAATTCATCACATTTCTTACTGACGAATAAAGTGACACAATTTAAAATTGCATTAACACAATATGGTATTGTTCAGGTCAAGACATGGCAGGAAATGACATTGTGAAGGAGTTGGCAGCTTCACGACACCACTGGATTACAGATCAAGAACTCATAAGTATCAATGGTTAGTGTGCTGTTAATTTATCCCATTTCAGATTGGCAAATAAAGAGACGGTTTAAATAATAGTAGAATGATATGACATTGTTCAAAGTTAAGACATTGCAGAATATGACATTGTGCTGTAGTGGGTAGGTTCACCACACCACTGGATTACGAATGAAGAACAGAAGCATACATGCAGTGCAAAAGAAGATCACTTGCTCTGAATAGTTTAATTTACATGGTATGAAGAAGGAACTTGGTTGTACAACTGAAAACTTAAATTGAGAAGGACAAACTTTTGTTTAGGAACTACACAATAAACTTTAAATATGCAATTTGATGCAAACACCAAAAATAAACAACTATTGCAGTCATGCCTAACCAAATATACACAACAAAGTTTGAAGGCCTGAGAAGGACA
>NC_057798.1:775524484-775548706 GCF_018294505.1 Triticum aestivum | reverse complement strand
TCTTCATAAGCATTGCCTTTATTCTACATTTTGTTAAGAGTAAATATAGATGTGATAATATACGAAAAATGGAGAATATTTAAGATAAGATGAAGAGTGATGCTACATAACCAAGTAGCTATAAATGTATGTGCAGCGATACAGGCAAAAGGCACAACCAAGAGCAATGCACAGCTAAACTTCTTCAGTACCAACCTTATGGTAAGAGTAAATAAAGATCTGATGTGTAGAAAATGGAGGGCAAAGTAAAATAAGCTACAGAGTGATGGTACATGAGCAACTACCTGTCAATATAAGTACACTGATAAAGGACATCATGTACTTACAAGTACAATGCAGAGCTAAAAAAATTCATTGGCATTGGATATATTCTACACTAATTTAACCATTCATACAGATCAGATAATTTGGAGCGAACAATTGATAAGCAAGCTATCATGCATACTGCTGTCACATGATGAACCAGGTATGTATGCAAGTATAGTGATATAGGACAACAGGTACTAACAAGAGCAAAGCAGCGGGTAGCATATTTGTGATATCCTGTCGTTCTTTTCAAACAGGAATTCTTCTTCGAGCTGATTTCCTGCAAAAAAGATCCGTAAGGCACATGCGGAAAAGTAGAAGTTCAAATTGTCATGTGATTTCATAGACAGTACCTCATCCTGGGAACGAGACCAGTGCATAACAAGGTTTTTCCATTCAATGTCTTCTAAATTTAGCACAGGAGACTTCATCGGAAATTTGTTTATAGACTTGCCATCAAAGTGTGATTTCCTCAGGTAACACCGATACTGCTGCAATGCTTCCTTGAAAAGCACAAGCAAGCTTTGCTCGTCATGACTATCCAGATTGACCCTCACGTAGTTACAACAATGTAATGTAAATCATTGATGTGTTTGATCAGCAGAAAACAGGAAAATAATAACCATGAATAATAGCACTTACACGTAAGTTGGACAAGAAGATGTGAAAATGGTGTTTGTCTTCACTATAATCTTCCCATGATGGGAATATATGCACGTAGTCCCTAACAACATTGAAAGCATTGTCTTTTAAACTGGGAATAAATGGAATGGGGTTCCAATCTGCAGGAATTGGCCGTCTCTACAGTTAGGATAGGTCTTCGGCTGGTGGACTTGCTGTACTTTTTGCCGGAGTGGGATTTTTCTGTGGTACGGCTGGTGCTATGGCAAATGAAATCGGTATACCTTTTGCTGGAGTGCAGGTCTTGTGTGGTGGGGCTAGTGGTGTGGCCAGTGAAGTATGGGTACAGTCTGCTGGAGTCGGTCCTATGTTTTGTGTCACTGGTTGTATAGCCAATATAAGTGGGGCGCTGTCTGATTTCTCCGGCACCACCACGTTTTGAAGGACTTTGCTGGTGCTCCTTCAGGTTCGGCAATCACCCTTTTCCTTTTTGATGTCTGATGCACAAGAACAACATTTGAGTGGAACAACATGGTATGACGACAGATGGAATATGTATTGATAATGGATGGGCATGGCATCTCGAGTTATATGATGAGTAAACTAAGCAGATGGTGGTGCAACAAAGTAGAAGAAATGCAAGACAACATATGCAAGATACGCGCAATCAATAAAACCTTGCCAAATTAGAACAGGCACCTTGATGGGTGAACAGGACAGGCCATCTGCCTTTGACTCCTCGAGGTTAGAATAGTCATTAGGATGATATTCTGAACAAGAATCAACAGGTGGGGAGCGTACGAGTTTCATTGCTTCCAGAATGGCACTCAATGCCTTGGTGCCAATTTTGTAAGTCATTGCAGTGTTCCACAATATTCTTCTGATGCGCGGATTCTGATATTCACTGTAATTGCGTATAATATCTGAGAACCATGAAAACATAAATAGTTGTGAGATTATCTTTGTAAAGCAGATGATATTCTAATATAGGGGCGCCCCTGTAAACACTTATGTGCTATCATTGGATTCTGATGAGAGAGCTCATGTGTGCTGTAATGTTGTGCGTGCATTTATATAATCTGGCAGAAGTACACAAAAAAATAGGCTCCAGAAGTAAGCATAGCTGGTAGATGATAGGTTCATAATATAGTGTATAGAGAGTTTATTGCCAAACCATGATAACAAGAGCACACAACAACTAGGCAGATCATAGTGTACATAACAAGGGTACACCATAACCATGATATATAAATCGGGAAAGTGGAACTAGCTTGTAATACGGTGTTGTATTGCCGCTAGTAATTGAAAGCCTATCGATCACGTATAGGCTAGCACAATCGAACATGGTAAAGAAGAGCAAGCAGATTTTGGATAATTAAATGTTGGTTGCATAGTGCCCACACATGATGAACTAGAGTGCATTAAGAATGCAACTCCCAGCTGTCTCTCAACCATTTCAGGCAGTTGGATGAAGATCCTACGTCTCCTAACCCTTCTTCCTCCTCGTCTCTGATTCTTCCCATACAGAACACTGCACGGGCCGCCGGCGGGACCACCGGCCCCCACCGCCTGTGTTCCTCCGCCACCCCCACTTCCCACCCGCGTCGAGTTTTCTTCGTTCGGCGAGGCCCCACAACCACTCGAGCCCCTTGGATCGCACCGGCAAACTCCGGCGAGCTCTGAAAAATTGACTGACCCAATTTTGAAATTTAGTCTACTGTGATTTAACTACTGTGGAATATAAAAGGGGAAAACCATAAACATTGGGAGCATAGTGTTGAGCGTGCCATGGCGGATCTGAAGGTGCAAACCAGACAAAGGCAACTCCGCAACCAAGACAAGAAATCAGAGTAAAGCAGTGGCGATCTATTTTCTTGCTGCGATAAATAAGTTGAGCAGAACGAAAGAGTACCGCCTCTGGTGCGGCGCCGTGTACGCATCTGCTGAGAATTTGACGGTGCTGCGGTTGCGATGGCTGTCGGTGGCGTGGAAGCAGATCTAGGAGGGTAGACGGTGGCGGCGGGGCGCGGTGGACGAGACGGTCATTGGAGCGGCACCGGCAAGGTGGACGATGGTGGGGATGAAGCGAGAGGACGGGATGCAAGGATCCCGGTCCGAAGGCGTGGATGAGAGAGGTCGATCTCTTGTAATGGACGGCGGCGTCAAGGTATCAGCTCTGGCATGGTGGAGGAGGACGGCGGTGGATGGGGTGGCGGGCGGCGGCGGACGGAGGAGGGTGGGGTGGAGAGGGTGTTTTGGCGCCGACGGAGTACGGATGGGGAAAAGGGAGGTAGAGAGGAAGGGGGGAACCATGTATTTAGGGCGCGCTTGTCTCAACTGCGAGGAAATTTACAAACTTAGCCCCCGTTTCGAATTTCTACTACATCACAACAACATTAGTCGGTTGGGGATAGGACGGTAATCTCGCATACACCGAATATTTGCCGACGAGAGTTTGTTTTTGGCGCCCACCGTGTATGAATATGAATCAGGGAGGGAGTCGATTTCAGCCGAGGGCACACTGTTTTTTGGCGCCCACCGTGTATGAATCCGGCTGAGAGGCGGTTACGTCACGTTTGGGTGAAATTACAAACCTACCCCTATCGAAACCTATTGATATCCAACAGATAGGTTTTGCGTGGTAGGGATAGGCAGTAGTGATTTCCATCTCGTAGATTTTGGTTTCGGGCGGTTACTACGACTTTCCCCGCTTCGTTCAAATTTTTCACAGTACACGTTTACCGTGCCAACTCAATTCGAATCCCGTTTGTATTCTACTATTTATTTTCGGGCGGGATCCATTTTCAATTGGAATTACATTCTATATACATCATTTTTTTATATATACTTTCAAAAGCGCAACACCATTTATACATAAATATGGTTTACAAATGGCATGATCTCGGATTCATAAGGTTGTATCCATCAATTTGGATTTTCAAATATTTGAAACCACTTTATGTTGAAATCTAGTGTATGCATTCCTCGCTATCTGTCTCCAATTAATGTGTGTTTCATGCGGGTTTTTTTAACTTCTCAAACATGTATAATTTGTTTCACACACGCAACATATAGTGTAATCCCGTTTAGACATTAATTGCATATAAACCATGCATTGTTTGTAATTGTAGAATCTATGGATCACCAATATTGATAAACTATATAACATTACACGTGTGCCCAAATTCAAATGAATATGCCTGTTTGATACACCAATTTGCGTTATGATATTATCGATGTCGTGATCTCCAGTTTAAATATTTGAATCCCCTTTAATCCAAATATTCGTCTCATATAGCTATCACTCATGCTTATATAGGACTATCTCTCTGGACCTATATGCGTTCATCGTCTCTCAGGCATCTCTCGTGCTACCTGTATATCGACAATGATCTTTTATCTTCATAACACACTGACGATACTCTCTCCCTCGACCTTCATCACTCTATCTCTCTCTAAGTATATCTCGCTCCCTGCTATGTGTCTCTAGCTATGATTCTCCATGTGGAATCTCTTTCTCTCACACAAACACAAAACTTTGTCTCCCGGGGTCTCATTTCTCTCAACTATTCCCATGTGTGCCACTCGCACACCCCTCATACAGAGATATCTTTCGCTCCTTAGATATGAGAACCTACGAACCTTCCTCTTCAATATCTCTTTCTCACACACAAACACAAACTCTGTCTCTGAGGGTCTCATATTTCTCTATTGTTCTCTTGTATGTTGCTCAAACACACCCTCTCCCCCTAGAGATATCTTGCGTTCCCTCATATGTCTTTCTAGCTATCACTCTCGTTGTGAAATATCTTTCTCTCTCGCAGACACAAAACTCCATCTCTGTGGATCTCATTTCTCTCTGATATCTTTTTGTATGTGACTCACATGCACCCTCTCTCTATCTCTCTCACACCACACACATAACCTAGCCTTCTGATCCACTCGACTCCTATCTCCAGCGCACACTAGCTAGCATCTTTATATTTCTATTTATATGTTTCTCCATCAACCTTCTTTCTCGCCCTCACTCTTGATTCATATCACGCACACTACATATGTTTCACTCTACATGCAGTCAGGTGCCCTCACACACACATATATAACTTCACCCTTTGAACCACCCGACGGTCATCTCCGACACCCAAACTAACGGATGTCTCTCTAGCTAGCATCTCCATCTCTGTATCTATCTGTAGTTTCTCCGTCAACATTTCTTTCTCGCACGGAGTCTTGCTTCCTATCACTCACACTATATATGTCTATCCATACATATGCATTTATAGGTTGATCTCTTTTTCACAATCGTTGCGCCTCACCCCCTCTGCTCACCATAGATGCATGCTCCAGCCCACGCCACTATCTCTTAAAGACAAAAACACATGCTCAATTGTCGGGCCTTCTTCCCTGCATTCTTACATGCATGCATATTGTCATACCGATCCGTCTCTCCCATGTCGTTGATCTTAGGACTTATGTCTTCTTTCTTTTATCTCGATCATGCGCGCGCACACACACATCCCACGTATACATGTATACCTCTCACACATGCACGTTCAAGGTCTCTATGTCTCCATACATAGTTAATTACCCTCAATCCTAACGCCACATCGAATCATTATCCTCTTTTGTGGACATAACTTCCGACTGGATGGGAAAAACACACACTCACACTTAAAATCTCCTTCTAGCTACCCCCCCCCCGCGCGCGCGCCTCTCACTCTTCCCCTATATCCCCGAAACCAATAAGACCATCCCTTTGTTTAATTCCTGCCTACATGCACCATCAATGGTGTCTTACTTGGTGTCTCTCGAACAAACACGTTCTCTCGATGTCGACTCCTCTCACGCGCATGCACCTTCTCTTCCCTCCCTACGGGAATTTTCTCTCTCGCACCCCATCGTTGGTGGCCTCTGCCATACACATCACCTCTCTATGATGAAGCCATGCACACTTAAATTACATCCGCCATAGGGGACCCCGCGACACACACACACACACATACACACACCCCACACACACTAAGACTCCATCTTTCTCTCTCTCTCTCACTCACACACACACACACAAACACACACACACACACGCACGCACGCCCCCCCACACACACTTAGACTCCATCTCTCTCTCTCTCACACACACAAACTAAGACTCCATCTCTCTCTCTCCTCTCCCTCTCTCTCTCTCACACATACACATGCTCTAGGCGGAGCATTTGTTCCTACCACCCTTCATCCAACCTTACCCGTATGATAAACAATCACCTTTATTTACTTGCATAACATGGACAGATTCCACTTTACTTTAGTAGTCAGCAAACTTATCATTTGTACCCTTATAAAAAACAAGTTGGCGATGATGGTGTGTCGGAGTAATGGGCCACGGGTAGGCTAACCCGAGCCCCTGAACCTTTCAAGACATCGGGGCGTACTGCGCCCCTCAAGACCCCACGATAAAGAGTCGCCTCCTGAGAGTCGGCGGCAACTGCCCCTCACGGCCGAGTCCTAGGGATGACTTCGAGTTAAGCCGACTCTTAGCTGACGACTTCGAGATAAGCCGACTCTTAGCTGACGACTTTGAGATAAGCCGACTATGGGGAGTCGGCCCGCGACTCCAGCCACCTCCTACCTTCGCCATGATGGACGGGACGGGGTACAGTCACCGCGTGGCCGTCCCTGTCCCGCTTATGAAGGGCCGGCATGGCTACAGTACGCCGTATCACTGGAGATCTCCATCCGGCGCGGCACTGTTGCCATGCCTGTCTTGATCTCAGCCCCCGTGGGCAGCGCACTGTGCCCACGACGGCCTACTTGTACGGCCCAGAGACGGCGGGTCCCGCCCGTCAGCGGGGGTACAGAAGACGGCAAGAGCGCCACAAGACGGACCCGTTGGGAGTCGGCCCCCGGAAGTCGGCCAGCCCCTCCCCAGGGGCCCCACGTGCCATTAACCAGAAAAGACGGGGAATGGCAACAGTGATCGTCCGCCAGGTGGCGGCACTGTTGCCACGACCCCATGACCAAGCCAGCGTCATTAAAAGCACGACTACAGTACCAGGCCTGTCGGCGGGCCCCAGCAGTCGGCGGAGGAGACGGCGGCCTGAGAGACAGACGGCTGGGACCCGCACCCAGCCGGATTACCATTGTATCCCTGGCGGGCGGGCCTATATAAGCCCCCCGGGGCACCCATGCAAGGGGGATAGCTTCTTTAGCACTAGACCAGACCATACAGGAAGGAGGGAGTTAGCCTTGCCTTCTCTTGCCTCTAGGAAACAGCTCTAGGAGCAACCTTGTATTCACTTTGCCATAGTGATCATGCGGAGACCCCGCAGAGCAGCAGTAGGGGTGTTATCACCTCGGAGAGCCCTGAAGCTGGGTAAGATCCGTCGACGTGCATGCCTTCGCCTCATCCCGTTTCCAGGCACCGGCGACGTTCTAATCGCTCCCCGCATGATAAGCCATCCCTTGGCATACGTCGCACCCAACCCCCGACATTTGGCGCCCACGATGGGGCGAGGTGCACCGTCGTCCGGAGACCTGCTCTGGACGGGAACCCTTTTCCTCCCTGGCGAGCGCAGCCAGCCCGGCTCACCAGACGAAGTATGCGCCTACGCGCTACGCGGCACTGAGATCACCTGCGCGGCCAGCTGCCGCACAGAACTTGTCGGCGAGGTTCGCCTCTCCGACGAGCCTGCATCCGACGCGGGCACAAGCGGCCCCGAGAGCCTCCTCGCGGGCCTCCTTGACCAACTCCACGTCGCCGGCGAGCCTGCCGTGGACCTGGAGTCCATAGGCTCCACCGACCAAATGCTGGTCGACTCCGACACCGCGTCGCTCGACGCATTCCCCACCAACGTGGTGATCTACGACGAGCCGCTCCCTCGCGCGGAGAGCGGCGGAAGCACCGTCACGGAGGTTCTTGTCCTCAATCACGGTGAACGCTCCGGTGAAGGAGCTCATGATCCACTCGAAGCGACTCTGCAAGACCTGACCGCGCCTATTCCGGTAGACACTGACGCCGAGACGCTGGAGGTGTGCCGCCTTCAGCTCATCGAAGGCGCGAAGAAGCTGGCAAGCATGAGACGCTTGTCAGAAGCCTACCAGCATGAGATGGATCGCGCTGTGGGCTGCTCGCCGGCCCCGACTGGGCCTAGCCACCTAGGTGCAGTCCGGCAGCGCGGCGTGGCCATCGCCAACCTGTTCGGGGCTAATCGCCCCGTGTACGCCACGCCTGCGGAGAACATCTGTGCCGCCCAGGCGGCGGTGGACGAGCTAGATAACTTCGAGGGCGAAGAGGGCCGCTTGATGATGGAGCGAGTCCAGCAGCTCCTCGATGCAGCTGCCGTGCAGAACGAAGCCGGCTGCTGCACGGAGGCGCCGCAACGACAAAACGACGACCTACCTTCCCGCCGAGATCAAGGCGCGACATCTCGGACACCAACTGGCGGTGTCCGCGGAAGGAAAGACAAGGAGCCGGCTGTCAGCCATAGTCGGACTCACATCACCATCGAGCGCGACCAAGACGGCCGCCCCAAAGTAGTGGAATGGCAGGACGACTATCTGCCCCCTCCACCTCGCAAAGAAAGGCGAGTCTCCCCACCACCCGTTGAGCATCTGACTCTCGGTAACCGCCTTGGCCGTCGAGAGGGAGTCGGAGAAAACGACGCCCGCCACCGGATCGACTGACTCCACCGATCCCTGGCGCTGGAAGAAGAAGACGAGTTGGGTCCGCCCTGTTTCGGACCTCACATCCGAGACGAACCCTTTCCCAAAGGGTTCACGCTCCCCCGAGATACCCCCAAGTACACCGGCTCCGTGAAGCCAGAGGACTGGCTGGTTGACTACTCCACGGCCGTCAACATAGCAAACGGCAACAAGCGTGTTGCCGTAAAGTATATTCCACTCATGCTCCAGGGCACGGCCCGGACATGGTTGAACAGTCTGAAGCCCCGCAGCATCAACAGCTGGGTCGACTTCACTGAAGCATTCGTCCGCAACTTCACGAGCACATACAAGCGGCCTCCCAAGCCTCGTCTACTCTCATTGTGCGTGCAAGGCCCCAACGAGTTGACTCGCGACTACCTCACGCGCTGGGCCGAGCTTCGGAACTCCTGCGAGGGCGTGCACGAGGTGCAGGCTATCGAGTATTTCACTGTCGGGTGTATAGAAGGCACCCTCCTCAAGCACAAGCTCTTCTGCGACGAGCCAGAGACCCTCGACGAGCTGCTGATCATAGCAGACAAATACGCCACGGCCAACTCCTCCATGAAGGCGGAGATTCAAGTTAACGCGACTGGCAAAGTCGCCCCTCAGGCTCCCAGAACTCCGGCCGCGGACGCTGGTCGGTGACAACAGCAGAACGATCACAAGTGCAAAGCCCCACAGCCGGCTTCTAGCAGCCGGCAAGTTGCAACAGTCGAAGACCAGCAGCCGGAGGAGCAGCCTCCGACCAAACGACAGAAAGGCGGCAAGTCCAACTGGTTGACGGCCTTCTCTTACGAGCAGACCCTAGATGGCCCCTGCAAGTTCCACAGCGACGCGAAGCCGTCGAACCACACCACTCGGAAATGCCACTAGCTCACCAGAATCGCCAAGGGAGACGGCCTCCTGCCTCCCCCGCCTACTGGACCGCCGCCTCCACCAGCCTCCCCAGCAGCCGGCTGTTAGGCCAGTCGGCGCAGTACAAGACGAGTACCCAGAAGAGCACGGAGCCTACATGGTGTTCACCAGTGTGGCTGACGATCGACATAGCAGGCGGCTGCAGCAGCAAGAGGTGAACGCAGTAGCATCAAGTACTCCAGAGTTCATGCACTGGTCCGAGAAGCCTATCAGTTGGAGCAGAGCTGATCACCCAGAGGTGATGCCGAGTCCAGGCTCCTATGCCCTGGTCTTAGGTGCCACCCTTGCCACGGATAGGCGGGCCGCTCGCTTCTCGCGAGTGCTGATAGACGGAGGCTGTAGAATCAATATCCTGTACAAGGATACCATGGAGAAGTTAGGAATCAAGCAAAGACAGCTTCAGAGCAGCCGGACTGTGTTTCACGGCATTGTTCCTGGCCTTTCCTGTTCACCAATCGGCAAAATCTGGATAGACGTCCTCTTTGGGGACAAAGATCACTTCCGTCGAGAGCCAGTTTGGTTTGAAGTGGTGGACCTTGAAAGCTCGTACCATGCGTTGCTTGGCCGACCCGCTTTGGCCAAGTTCATGGCGGTCCCCCACTACGCCTACCTAAAGGTGAAGATGCCGAGTTCCAAGGGGATTCTGACCGTAGCCGGCGACTACAGAAAGTCGTCCGCTTGCGTGGCTGAAAGCAGTCGGCTAGCCGAGTCCCTGTTGATCGCAGCTGAGAAGCGGCTTCTTGATCGGGTTGTGGCGATGGCCGGCAAGCAGCCCGAGATGTCGCCCGACCCCAAGGAGTCCGAAGCTGAAGGCTCGTTCAAGCCGGCCAAAGAAACAAAGAAGATACCCTTGGACCCGGAACACCCAGAGAGGTACGCTGTCGTAGGTGCAAACTTAGACAGCAAATAGGAAGGCGAGCTCGTCGATTTTCTCCGTGAGAATCCAGACATCTTCGCATGGTCCCCTAAAGACATGCCAGGTGTATCGACGAAATTCGCCGAGCACAAGTTACATGTCCGATCTGATGTGAAGCCCGTTAGGCAGCCCTTGCGCCGCCTGTCAGAAGAGAAGAGAAGAGTTGTTGGAGAAGAGATAGCCCGGCTCCTGGAAGCCGGCTTCATTATGGAAGTATTTTTCCCAGAGTGGTTAGCAAACCCGGTCCTGGTGCTGAAGAAGAACAAGCAGTGGCAGATGTGTATTGACTACACAAGCCTCAACAAAGCTTGCCCCAAGGACCTGTTCGCTCTGCCGAGAATTGATCAGGTGATAGACTCCACAGCCGGATGCGAGCTGTTGAGTTTCCTAGATGCATATTCAGGATATCACCAGATCAAGTTGAACCCGGCCGACATGCTGAAGACCGCCTTCATCACGCCGTTTGGAGCCTTCTGTTACCTGACCATGACGTTCGGCTTGAGGAATACCGGCGCCACCTTTCAGCGTTGCATGCAGAAGTGCCTCCTCAAGAAACTCAGCAGAAACGCCCACGTCTACATGGACGATGTGGTGGTGAAGACGGAAAAGCGGGAACATTGTGGAAGACCTCAAGGAAACCTTTGAGAACCTGCGCCGATTTCAGATCAAGCTCAACCCTGAGAAGTGTGTCTTCGGAGTACCAGCCGGCCAACTCCTTGGCTTCCTGGTCTCTGAACGCGGCATAGAGTGCAACCCTGTAAAAATCAAGGCCATCGAGAGGATGGAGGTACCCAGCCGACTGCTAGATGTGCAAAAGTTCACCGGCTGCTTGGCGTCCATCAGCCGATTCATCAGTCGACTGGGCGAGAAGGCTCTCCCTTTATACCAGCTCATGAAGAAGACGACCTTTTTCGAGTGGAACCCCAAGGCGGACGAAGCTTTTCTCTAGTTGAAGAAGATGTTGACTACTCTCCCGTGCTAGTGGCTCCGACTCCTAAAGAGCCCATGCTCCTATACATTGCCGCCACCAGTCGAGTAGTCAGCACAGTCATTGTAGTTGAACGCAAGGAGGAAGGCAAGGTTGTACATGTCCAGAGACCAGTATATTACCTGAGCAAAGTATTGTCAACCTCCAAACAGAACTACCCCCACTACCAGAAGATGTGCTACGGCGTGCACTTTGCCGCCAAGAAGCTGAAGCCTTACTTTCAGGAGCACCCAATCACTGTGGTTTGCACAGTCCCACTAGCCGAGATCATCGGAAGCCGAGATGCTTCTGGCCGAGTGGCCAAATGGGCCATTGATCTGGCTCCCTACACCATCTACTACCAGCCCCGCACCGCCATCAAGTCGCAAGCACTGGCTGACTTCCTCGTCGACTGGGCTGAGACCCAGTACCTGCCGCCAGCGCCCGACTCCACCCATTGGCGGATGCACTTCGACGGCTCCAAGATGCGCACCGGCTTGGGAGCCGGCGTTGTCCTCACTTCCCCCAAAGGCGACAAGCTCAGATATGCGTTGCAGATCCATTTCGCCGCCTCCAACAACGTCGCTGAATACGAGGCGCTCATTCACGGGCTCCGGCTTGCCAAAGAGCTTGGCATTTGCCGGATCCCGTGTTATGGCGACTCCGACTTGGTGGTCCAGCAGTCATCTGGTGATTGGGACGCCAAGGATGCAAACATGGCGAGCTACCGCTTCCTTGTACAACAACTCAGCGGATATTTTGAGGGGTGCGAGTTCCTTCACGTGCCAAGAAATGACAACAACCAAGCAGACGCCCTGGCACGAATCGGCTCCACCCGCCAAGCAATACCATCTGGTGTCGCCCTTCGGCGCCTCCTCAAGCCGTCTGTCAAGCCTTCACCAGAATTAGACTCCATCTTTGTGCCGGCTCCACCCGAAGAAGTCGGATCCGACTTAAGAGCCCCAGCAGGCGGCACGAGAATTCTTACAAACGACTCCAAGAACACCGCAGTCGAAGCCGGCCCAGGGACTTCAGAACCCGGCCCCGGGACTGCGGCGACCAAACCAAAGACTCCAGAACTCGACCCGGGGACTGCACCAGTCGGCCCGGGGACTTCATCAATCCAGCAAGCGGCCGCGGACTCCAGCCCACCGCTTCCCAGCCCAGTCGCCCTCGTCCAAGTCGTAGTATTGGCAGTTGAAGAAATAGCAGCACCCCCATGGGCCCAGCCCATCCTCAAGTTCCTGGTGAGCAAAGAGCTTCCAACCGATGAAATCTTGGCTCAGCAAGTACAACGCCGAGCTACAGCCTACACCATAGTCAACAGAGAGTTGGTCAGGCATAGCGTCACTGGTGTTTACCAGCGTTGCGTCGAGCCAGAGCAAGGCCAAGAAATTCTCAGAGACATCCATCAAGGCGAGTGCGGCCACCATGTGGCTTCAAGAGCACTCGTCGCCAAAGCCTTTCGACATGGTTTCTTCTGGCCAACTGCCCTAGAAGAGGCCAAAGAATTAGTCCAAAAATGGCCCTTTGCGGTTTGGGGCCTGGACATGGTGGGACCATTCAAAACAGCATGAGGCAGCCTAACTCACTTACTTGTCACGGTGGACAAGTTCACCAAGTGGATAGAAGTAAAGCCCATCAAGTAGTTGAATGGTCCGACCACAGTGACTTTCATCACCGACATCACGACTCGGTACGACATACCGCACAACATCATCACCGACAATGGCACAATTTTTGCCAAAGGTGCCTCGGCCCGTTTTTGCGCGATGCAGGGCATCCGACTTGACTTAGCATCCGTTGCCCATCCGCAGTCAAACGGCCAGGTAGAGCGAGCAAATGGCCTCATCCTGTCTGGCATCAAGCCTCGACTGGTCGAACCACTGGAGCATTCGGCCGGCTGTTGGCTTGATGAGTTGCCAGCCATCTGGAGTCTGCGCACGACTCCAAACAAGTCAACCGGCTTCACACCTTTCTTCCTCGTCTATGATGCTAAAGCCGTCATCCCAACGGACATAAAGTTCGACTCTTCGCGAGTCACCATGTACACCGAGGAGGAGGCGGAAGAAGCACGACAAGACGGTGTCGATCTGCTGGAAGAGGGCCGGCTGTTGGCACTCAGCCGGTCCAGCATCTACCAGTAGAGCCTGCGCCGATACTACAACAGGAAGGTCAGGACGAGATCTTTCCAAGAAGGCGACCTTGTGCTCCGGCTGATCTAGTGAACAGCCGGCCAGCACAAGCTGTCGGCGCCTTGGGAAGGCCCCTTCATTATCAGCAAGGTGTTGGGCAACGACTCCTACTACCCGATCGACGCTCAGAAACCCCGAGCACGCAAGAGGGACGACTCCGGCAAAGAGATGGAGCGCCCATGGAATGCAAATCTTCTCCAAAGATTTTACAGTTGATGCAGTATGTATCACGCTACCCTTTGTATTAAAGTACCAAGACTTCGGGCCCCCCGAGACGAGCTCGGGGACTGCCCTTTTTTGTTACCTGTATGATAAGAATTATGCCTTCGAGTATACTACTCTTTGTTATGCTGCTTGGCACCGGGCTTGACTAGTCGGCCCAGGGACTCGCCGCCTTGCGCTATGAAATGCTTCCTGCAGTCGGACAAGTAGTATGTGGTGCCTAAGCCGTCTCCTGTCAAAAGCCGCAGCTCGCAGAGCGACTGTTCGGTGGGCAGGAGTAAGGAAGAATTGGCGCCCGTATAAAAAATGGCTAAGGACTCAAAGCATAAACATAGCCTAAGACGGCTTCCTGCCTCTCTTAGCAAAGCCGATTCCTGAGTAGTCGGCTTGCCGCTTTCTATCCAACTTGTTAAAAAGACTCCAAAAAATGGCCAAGTACTTGCCTTCCCAAAGTAGAGCGGCTGTCCGACTGGCAAGGCGGCAACTAAGGGAAGGTGGCAAAGGAAAAAGCCAAAAGAGCAATGAGCAAGGAAAGATAGAATTCGGATAAATATTTACATAACATAGGCCCTTGGCCGAATCTTCAAGAAGAAGTTCAAAATACACCCCGCGGGTGGAATTGTTCGAATTAACAAGTTTTTCAAAGACTACTAAAGCAGATAAAATGAAGGCAAGACGACAGCGTAGGAAGCGGCAGACGGGTTTGGAGGGTCGGAAGAGACGGCGGAGTCTTGCGCCGGGGCGGCCGGCTAGACAGTCTCGGCTTGATCGTCTCCAGCGGCAGCCGGCTCGCTTGGGCGTGGCTCGTTCCTAGAGGCGCGGTCGAGCGGAGGCTGGTCGCCCGCTCCGTCTTCTGGCGCCTCCGTCTCACCTCCGTCCTTCGCCTCGCCTTCCTCCTCGGCGCTGGAATCGATCACCTCCACCGAGTCCTCGTCATAATCTGGGTTAATCCCGAACCACTCGGGCGGTGCCTCCCTGCCATCTTCAGCCCGATCAGGGACAAAGACGCTGGTGTCTGCGTAGTCGGCGATCGCCTCTGCATGCGTGACGAGGGCGTCTTCCACAGCTAGCAGCTCCGCCTAGGCCTCTGACCGGAAAGCGGCCATCCGGTCCAGGTCCAGCCCTGGATACCACGCCTTGACAAATTCCAAGGCCCGACGCGCTTCGGCCCGGGCCAACGAACCCTTCCAAGCCTCAAGACGACTAGCCGCGACCTCCAGCCAGTCGGCAGTACGATTGGGAGTGCGCAGAACTGGCATGTCTGGCCACAGGGCAGCAACCGCCTGGGCGCCGGCACGTTGAAGCCGACGCAGCATCCGATGGGCCGGCCGAAGACGAGCCTCGATGCTCAGAAGCTGCTCATCGAGGGTTCGGGGGGCGTTGGCGGCGATCTCCTCAACATTTGCCCTCCGCACCTCGCGATCAGCCTTGTTGTCCTGAATGACCGCATGCGAGTGGCCAGGGAAGAAGTCTGCCAAGACGAAAAAAAGAAGGAAGTCAAAAATCAGGAGTCAGCCCGACCCATAGTCGGAGGCTCAAAGAAAGAAAGGAAGAAAAGAAACTCACCGTCGACGATGTCCTCAATCTCATGGAAGCCGGAGGTCAGCTGTGCCTCCTTATCGGTCCAGGAGGAGTGCTCGCTTTCGAACTCGGCCAAGAGAGCAGTCTCCCTCTTCTCGGCCTCGTCCTGCGCCTTCTTGAGCAGCTCCCTTTGCTCAGCTAGCTACGCAGCCAGCACGTCGCGCTCCGCGGCAAGCTTGCTGCACTCCTCCCCTTGACGCGGAAGGCGGTGTTGGCTTCGCCCAGCTGCTACTGAAGAGTGGCGTTGGTCTCTGAAGAATGAGAAGGAAAAGACGTTAAGTCGTCAACAAAGAAGGTCGCCGGGAATACCCGGCCTGACTGCTCAGCAGTCGGCCTGAATCTCGGGGACTACAGCCCACGGATGCGCCAGCGCCCTCCCCCCCGAAGAAGGAGGACTCACTCCGGCTCTCCGACAAGTCGGGAGTCCGCCTGCCCAGCTCCTCGACGTAGCGGTTGAAGGCAGTGACGCAGAGGTTGTGATACTCCTGTGATAAGAATTTTAGATAAAGATAAGTATTGGAACTCGCCAGATGCAGTTCCGAGCCGCCTGCTCAGCAGCCGGCCCGAAACTCGGGGACTACACCCAGTGGGTGCGCTGGCGCGCCCCCACAGAGAAGAACAAGGAAAAAACAAAGTCAAAAATGAAAGCCTACACGGACGACTGCTCGCGACGCCAGATGCGCCTTGGTGCAGTTCTGGATGGCGTCGCCCTCGGCTCGCAGTTTCGCCTGAACATCCAGAAGCACCTGGTTCAACGGGCCTGTGCCGCCTCCTCTCACCCACCCAACGAGCGCGGCACTCGTCGCCTCAGCGTCTGGGATGGCTGAGCTGGCGGCGCCGGTTTCCAAGGGGCGCGGCGCCGAAGTCGCCTTCTCAAGACAGCGGCGCGCTGGCGAGGCGACCTGAAGGAGCAGCTTCGCCACGGACTCGTCCCCAGTCGGCGGCACCGGCGGACCTGCCGGCTGTTTACCCCGCGAACTCCCAGACGGCGGCGGAGGCGGCGGTGGTGGCACGGCCATGTCCGACATGGAGGCCTCACCGCTTTCCCTCTCCATGATGGGGTTCTCGCCGCCGGCTTCCCCAGTCTGCCCCGTGAACTCCGGGGGCGGCGGTGCAGAGTTCAGCGGGATGACAAGCTGCGCCGATTGGCGGTGCGCGGCCTTCTCAGATCGCCGTCTTGCCGCAACGGCGGCTTCGGCCTCGTCCAGCTTCCTCTAGGCGGAGGCCGTCGCCTTCTCGGCCTCCGCCTTCTCCAGACGGGCAGCTTCGTCCTCGTCGCGGTTCTCCCGCGCGTTTCGCTCCGTCGCCTGCCGGAGGTCGGCGGTGGGGTCAATCCGTCGAGTAGTGGTGGACGTCTCTGCCGACCCCATGACGGAGGCGGCGGCGACCCTCTCAAAGGAGAGGGGAGCCCTGAAGTGAGGAGGGCGTGTAAAAGATTTGGACAAGATTCACCATTAGAAAACAAGACGAAGGGTGGAAGTACTTACGCAGAGACCAGCGGCGGCTTCTTCAGTTCCTTACGGAAGCGGTTGGCCTTCGCGATCGCCTCCTCCCGCTTGGTCGCGGCGGCCGCCCCCTTGAACTTCTTCGACCGGCCGCCAAGCAAGCTCGGCCCGGCCCGGCGCCTCTTCGCGCCGCCTTGACCATCCAAGCCGACGGAGGAACTCGCGCTCGGCTGGCCGGCTCTTGGTTGGTGGCACGGGGCGACTTCCCCCTCGGCATCGTCATCAGGCCAGTCGGCAAAGGTGGCCGAGGGCCTGAAGCCCCCTCCTCGTCCTCCTCCTTCGGCGTCGACCTTCATCACCGCAGCCCCCAAGTCAGGGTCGTCGACGTCGCTCTCCGCTCGTTCGGAGACGAACTGACGGGTCGGGCCCGCAGTGCCGGCTGAAGGCTGGATGATGGGGTTCTCACTCGAGAAAAATCAAAAAGATCAGAAGTCGGATTCGGCTGCAAAAGAAGACAGAAGAAAAAGAGAGATGACTTACAGCGGGCGGGGGGTTGGTGCGCGAGTACGGCTCCTTGCCGAACTGCCAATCCGTCGTGAGACTGCAGTTTGCAATGTAATTCATCGTGTCTGCCACCTCCGCGCGGGGCATGTCCTTGGAGCACATCCGACTCGGGTCCCGGTGGCCACTCATCTAACAGATCAGATGAGGTCGGCCTTGGAGCGGGAGGACTCGGCGCGCCACGAAGGCGGCCAGCAGGTCGGCCCCGGTCAAACCCTCCGACTGCGTCAGTACTCGGAGTCGCGCAACAGTGGCGGCACCAGTGGGAGTTAGCATCTTGACCTGGTGGGACCAGCTGGGGAGCCTTCCAGCCGGTGCGCCGGCTTCGTAAGGCGGCAGATTGACCCAGTCGCCGTCCGGGGCAACGTTCTTCACGTAAAAATACGACTGCTGCCACATCTTCACCGATTTGATCAGCGGAATGGTGGGGAATGGGTTGTCGGCCACCAATCTCCGCATCGCGATGAAGGCGCCACACTGGGCCGGCACGCCGGCGACGTGCGTGCCGAGCTTGGACTGAAAGAATTCCCCCCACAGCTCGATGGTGGGGAGAACGCCGAGGAAGCCTTCGCACAAGGTGGCGAAGGCAGCCAACAGCACCACCGTGTTCGGGGTAAGGTGTTGCGGCTGGAACCCGTGAAACTCCAAGAAGGAGCAGAAGAAACCGCTCGCTGGCAGCCCCAGGCCGGGCATGAGGTGCAAGCGGAACATGACCCGCTCGCCCTCCTCCGGCATCGGCTACACTTCCCTCTCCGGCGCGGCGCGGGCTCGCACTAGGTCCACGCCGGGGAGGCGGCGCGTCTTGCGGAGAAACTCGATGTGGTCATCGTCCACCTCAGATCCGTCCCACATGCCGGAGCGCACGACAGGAGGTGCGGCGGCGGAGGAAGAGCTCATCGCTGTGGGCGTGGCGTGGTCCGGTGCGGCGGCGGCGAAAGGAAGAAGAAGCAAGAGGAAGCAAGGGGAGTAGGGGAAATGGGCGCGCGTGCTCCGCTGCCCCCCTCCTCCCGCCTACTTATAGGCTCGTGGGCTGAGAAGCCGATGGGGCGGGCGTCGGATTAACTGTGCCCAGCGCCCCACGCCCCCCACGATTTACCACATGAAGTAACTGCATGCAGTTATGACGTGGGAATCCCAACCGTCCACACGACCGCAACGGATCCGTTCGCATGCCGAGGCGCGGTAGTGGCGGGCCCCGCCTGAGGTCCTATCCCGTCGCGCGCGTTGGTGGGCAGGCTGACCCTGCCACGTGGCGCCACGCGACGGATCCGCAACGGGCGGCTGCCCGGAAGCTTATCAGGCACGCTGCCTGGATTCCGCCGCGACCTTCAAACTTTTTAAGGGGCAAGACGGCCTTCTGCGAGTCTGGCTCCAGCCAGTCGGCCTAGAGGAAGACGGCGAGCAAGGTCCAAATTCCACCACCAGAAGGAGGAAACTGTTGAGACTCCTCGACGTGTCACCCTTGGCGCCTCACCAGCTTCGGGGACTACTGTCGGAGTAATGGGCCATGGGTAGGCTAACCCGAGCCCGTGAACCTTTCAAGACATCGGGGCGGACTGCGCCCCTCAAGACCCCACGATAAAGAGCCGCCTCCTGAGAGTCGGCGGTAACTACCCCTCACGGCCGAGTCCCAGGGACGACTTCGAGGTAAGCCGACTCTTAGCTGACGACTTCGAGATAAGCCGACTCTTAGCTGACGACTTCGAGATAAGCCGACTATGGGGAGTCGGCCCGTGACTCCAACCACCTCCTGCCTTCGCCAAGATGGACGGGACGGGGTACGGTCACCGCGTGGCCGTCCTTGTCACGCTTACGAAGGGCCGGCATGGCTACAGTAGGTCGTATCGCTGGAGATCTCCATCCAGCGCGGCACTGTTGCCATGCATGTCCTGATCTCAGCCCCCGTGGGCAGCGCACTATGCCCACGACGGCGTACCTGTACGGCCCAGAGACGGCGGGTCCCGCCCGTCAGCGGGGGTACAGAAGACGGCAAGAGCGCCACTAGACGGACCCGTTGGGTGTCGGCCCCCGGAAGTCGGCCAGCCCCTCCCCAGGGGCCCCACGCGCCATTAACCAGACAAGACGCGGAATGGCAATAGTGATCGTCCGCCAGGTGGCGGCACTGTTGCCACGACCCCATGACCAAGCCAGCGTCATTAGAAGCACGACTATAGTACCAGGCCTATCGGCGGGGCCCACCAGTCGGCGGGCCCCAGCAGTCGGCGGAGGAGACGGCGGCCTGAGAGACAGACGGCTGGGACCCGCACCCGGCCGGATTACCATTGTATCCCTGGGGGGCGGGCCTATATAAGCCCCCCGGGGCACCCATGCAAGGGGGATAACTTCTTTAGCACTAGACCAGACCATACAGGAACGAGGGAGCTAGCCTTGCCTTCTCCTGCCTCCAGGAAACAGCTCTAGGAGCAACCTTGTATTCACTTTGCCATAGTGATCATGTGGAGACCCCACAGAGCAGTAGTAGGGGTGTTATCTCCTCAGAGAGCCCTGAAGCTGGGTAAGATCCGCCGGCGTGCATGCCTTCGCCTCATCCCATTTCCAGGCACCGGCGATGTTCTACTCGCTCCCCCCATGATAAGCCATCCCTTGGCATATGTCGCACCCAACCCCCGACATGGTGTGCCTGCCATCTTGTAATACAGACCGTATGATCTATATCTGAAGGATAGGAAGCAAACTATGATAATTTTACAAAAGATGCCCGCACCTCTCTCCACATCATTATCTCCCGAACCTCATTGCTCAGCAATTAAAAAAGGAATAAGTCTCTGGAACAATCTAGCATGCATGGTAGCCGCTCCCGCCTGCCGGCGCCATCCATCCCCATGCCTCCGCCCATTCCGACCACCAGTCACCACCACGCTCCACTCCTCCTCGCCTTATCTCTCATCTTTCATTTTTTCGATGACATTCTCGAGATACCAGTTTTCCGATAAAATTCTCGAGATATCATTAGTTTTTACACATGGGATTACTCCTGGATGGGTCAATCACAACAGGTGTTTTGTAAAAAAATGCATATTGATGTTCCGTGCAATGCACGAGAATCTTGCTTGTAATTATATAACACAAGTCACGAGCAGGAAGTGACATTTATTTGACACAACCACGTTAACATGGCCACGTAAATCATGAGTTGGAAGGGGAAGGGAAGCGGGCTGTGGAGTAACGTTTTTTACCACAATTTCTTAGGAAAATGAGTGCAATAATTGAGTAGTTTTGCAAACTACCATTACTACTACACCTGAAATGGTTCAAAACCTATACTCCCTGGCGAGTACGCGCTTCCCGTGTGAAACGGTCAGCGTCGCCCTGGAGCGTCAGTGCCGCATTAATGCCCGGCCAGAGCGGAGGCGACCTCTCACTGGTGCCGGCTTTGAAGTGGCGCGACGGCCGAGAGAGCGCCGCTTCCTAGTGCACGCTACTGCTCCGCGTCGAGACTGGCCATAGGCCCTGTTTGGATCCATGGGTTAGAGTTAGTTTGAGCTAGTTGGGGCTCAAATAGCCCTAAAGTATCCAAGCATGAGGGTTTAAATTGGAGAAAGTTGCACCAAACCCACCAAAAAAAACTATCCCACCCAAGAGGTGCTAACTAGAGATAGTTCTCATTGGGACCAATGAAAAATCACTTTTCTCTCTCCATGAAGTGCATTTATTGTCAATCTAACCCTATCACCCAAACACCTCTTTGGCTAGAGTTAGTTCAGGGTTAGTCATGATTTAGTCTAACCTGTAGCTAAGTTAGAGTATCAAACAGGAGCAATATAGGACATGCAAGTTGCTCAAAGCATACAGGCAAATTCGTACGTGAAAGGATTTTTTTATTTTTGAAAACGAAACATGAAAGGAATTTTTTTTAGAATGCTCTTGGCATGTCGCTAACATGTGATAGTTAACCGACCTCAATAGACGGCAGAAACGCCAGCCCACCGCACTTTGATAGAGACGAGGAGGGAGAAGCGATACAGGCTGCTGGATTACTAGAGATAGGTGTCACACGGAAGCCAAGAAATATGGTGATAGCGTGGGTTAGACATGTACTAGTATGATGTAACTACATCGGGCTGCCGTGTTTTGTACTCTTCCAGTCCACTGTGGAGATGATTGGTTAATTTTATATCGCTGAATAATATTAAATATTATGAGTGCAGACGCTCCACCCCGAGGTTCCTTGCTCCTTCTCGGTCGTCCGAATCTATGTTCTTCCACTCTATTTTTTTACGTGAGCTTTGTTCATCCTTTTACCAACACCCGAGACATCTAGCATCAAGGCCCACGTGTTATGCAATGATCGTTCCATCTATATGAAGAACACGTGGCACTGGAACTATGAGACGGACATGTACCCAGGAGTGGACGTACGAACCTGAGTAATGTAGCGCAATAAGCGAAGTAGAAAGGCACAAATGGTATGAACATGCGTGGCATACAGGGTGTGTTTGGTTGCGTTCTCGTCTAAGCATAGTTGTTCCCTCTTCATGCATGCTCAACTCAACACCCCTCTTCATGCATGCTCTCTTCATGCATGCTTCTAGTGTATTTGTGCTAAACTAGTGTGGACTCATGCACCCTCCATACACTCTACCAAACACCCAAAAGTAGGTCGAGAAGGGAACTGTTGGGCGGAATTTTTCTCTTACTACGTACTACCACTAAATGTTGTACGTGCAATGCACGGTGATGTTATGGAGTACGTGCCTAAGTACTCTACTACTACTATATTAGTTGGAGGCACATATTAACTTTTATAGTTGTTTACGTGTATACCCCAAGACCTTCCAACTAGACGTGTCTTTCTCTCCCGGTCGCACTTTGTATCGTTCATACCACTAAGTACTACTACGTGTGGTCTCCGACCCAGAAGTGGAAGAAGTGGAGACGCTCTACCACGCTATTTTTCAATGCTGGGCTCTACCACGCTGTTCATGTACCACTCCTTTCGCTGACATGTGGGACATCCAGCACGTACCGTGTTTGGCACCCTTCGTTATAAGAGTTGAAACGCTAGCATTCATCAGAAATAAAAAATAATTATAAATCGGCAGTGATACTATTTTTTTGCGAACCAATCAGCAGTGATACTATACCACGCGGTTTCCTTGCTCCTCGATATCGGAAAGAATACTTCCGTTTGCCAACATGTGGGACGTCGACCATCCTGGTCCACTTGCCATGCACGCAGAACTCCAAGGGAGAGTCACCCAGGTCATCGTGCCGCAGTAACAATGACTAATGAGCCGTCAAATCACAGGCCCACTTCCCACTTTGAAGTTGCTCGGACGAAGGAACCATCTGCACTATAGGAATCAGCTACTTTGCCGTCTGCCACAGCGGACGGCAAAGGCATGAATGGCGGACGGCAAAGGTCTTTGCCATCTGCCACGGACGGCAAACGTGGACGGCAAAGAAAGGCCTGGTGAAGAGCTACGTTGCGTCCGCTTTTGGTGGCTGACGGCAAAGGGTCCTTTGCCATCTGCAGCGGACGGCAAAGAACACAGACGGCAAAATTTTCGCTGTTAGTTCGTTAGGTGGCTAACGGCAGGACTTTGCCGTCCGCCGCTGATGGAAAAATTCGTCCTGCCTTTGCTGTCCGCCGCTGACGGCAAAATTCTTGCTGCCTTTGCCGTTTGCCACTGTAGGCAAACTGACTAAATGGGTCAGCTCCCAGGAAGCACAGTTGGCTGCCACGTGCCTCATTTATCATCCGCGGCTATTGGCAAAGAGGCCATTGCCGTCAGTGGCGGACGATAAAGAGCCTGCATATTGGCTCTTTTTTCTGTTTTTTTAATCCAACAATTTTCACAGCAAATATATATGACATATATAGATATATTTCATAGGGCTATTTAACAGCACATAAGTTTCATCGTACATACATATATAGTTCCATCCATTCATACATAGCAAGTTGCACATACACATAAGTTGCAACCATTAGGAAGTTGCACATACATATTACAATGGAAAGTTTCATCAAGATAGCAAGTTCCATCGTAGCAAGCTAGAAGAATACTAGAAGAGAATGAAATAAAAAACAAGCACTCCATCATAGCAAGCTAGCTTCCGAGAAGTGAATGAAATCTGCAAAATGGCCAATAAGAAAGTTAGAAGAAGAAGACTAGAAGAAGAAGACTAGAAGAAGAAGCACGCCATCGTTTGTGAGGTAACTTAGGTGAAATGGATCGTTTATGAGCTAACTTAGGTAAAATGCATCATTTTAGAGCTAATGTAGGTAAAATGGATTGTTTATGAGCTAACTAAGCTAATTATGCCGTTTTTTTACATAAGTAAGCTAAGCACATGTCATTATTGAGCAAACCTAGTTAACTAAGCATATTATAACTAACTTAGGTCATTTTGAAGGAAACAAAGCTAAGTATAGATCGTTTTAGAGCTAACTTAGGTAAAATGGCTGGTTTTGGAGGTCAGTAAGCTTATTAAGTCATTTTGGAGGAAAAGAAGCTAACTCTAGGTCATTAAGGTAAGCATATTGGACGAAATAAAGCTAAGTCTAGGTCTTTATGCATTTGTTAAGCAAAAAACTAGAGAAACTTACCTTGATCATGGAGTTGTAGGAGTGGGCTGGCTCGTGCGAGTAGCTGGAGAAGGATCCTGTGATGCTTGTGTGAAGTAGCGGTGAAACAACTGCACATTTAAATCAACCGATCAACACAATTATATATGTTGTTTTTCATAACAAAATCGAAAAATATATGACCTAACTAATAATTCACAAATATAAGAACCCGTCGGCCTTGGGGGGTCGGGTGTCGGGGT